>NC_064646.1:432643161-432946191 GCF_023864345.2 Schistocerca serialis cubense
AAGGACGGGTAACTAGGTGTGAAGCCGGCACGTCCAGATGGCGGTGAGGCGACTTTCCACAGGCGCTGCCCCCCACTTTCGAGAGCAGACCGCGACGTGCGCAGAGCACGCGTCCCTGTGTGTTCTGCAGAGGATGCCTGCGGTCGCGGACTCCGACCGCAAGCCGCGTCCAGCCTGCAGCAGCCACCGGCCAGGCACGCACAGGTGATTTCGCCTCCGCTCCCCCCTCCCCCCCCCCCCCCCCCCGCCCCCGGTTTTCTCCCCCAACGGCCCTGCGCCCAGGAGACGCCTTCGGTTTCTCGAGCCGACCACCGGGCCGCGCCTGCCACACCTTTTTCTGCGCGCGGCAAATTGCGTCCGGCCATTGTGCGGCGTCGCTCTGACGTTCCGGTTCCGCCTGCTGAATCAACCCGCGGCCTCTTCAGTTGCAGGAAGCTCGGGCGCAAGTAGGAAAAGACCGACCGCCAACGCGGTCCATTCTCTCCCGTGCTCCACCTCAGATTTTTGGGCCTTGCTACGAGGGGTGGCGTCACCTTCGAAACCAATCAAAATGCGACACTGGAGCATCGAGATCCTTCTCATCCTTGTCTGTGTTCTCAGCCTGCAGTACGATAAACTTTACGAAGACTCCAGTGACAGAAGTCTGCATTTTGGCTGTTCTTGAAACATTATACAGGGTGATTCAAAAAGAATACCACAACTTTAAAAATGTGTATTTAATGAAAGAAACATAATATAACCTTCTGTTATACATCATTACAAAGAGCATTTAAAAAGGTTTTTTTTCACTCAAAAACAAGTTCAGAGATGTTCAATATGGCCCCCTCCAGACACACGAGCAATATCAACCCGATACTCCAACTCGTTCCACACTCCCTGTAGCATATCAGGCGTAACAGTTTGGATAGCTGCTGTTATTTCTCGTTTCATATCATCAATGGTGGCTGGGAGAGGTGGCCGAAACACCATATCCTTAACATACCCCCATAAGAAAAAATCGCAGGGGGTAAGATCAGGGCTTCTTGGAGGCCAGTGGTGAAGTGCTCTGTCACGGGCTGCCTGGCGGCCGATCCATCGCCTCGGGTAGTTGACGTTCAGGTAGTTACGGACAGATAAGTGCCAATGTGGTGGCGGTCCATCCTGCTGAAATATGAATTGTTGTGCTTCTTGTTCGAGCTGAGGGAACAGCCAATTCTCTAACATCTCCAGATACTGTAGTCCAGTTACAGTAGCACCTTCGAAGAAAAAGGGACCAAAAACTTTATTGGCTGAAATGGCGAGCAAATGTACAGCTAAATGAAACTTTATAGCTCCCTTAATTCGCCGACAGATAGTGCTTAGCTCTGCCTTTTGACGTTGCAGAGTTTTAAATTCCTAAAGTTGTGGTATTCTTTTTGAATCACCCTGTACATCGAAAATCACACAGAGCGAAGTACCCAGTGGTTAACACACAGGGCTCGAATTCCAGAGGACGACGGTTCAAATCCGCGTGCGGCCATCCAGATTTAGGTTTTCCGTCATTTTCAGAAATCGCTCCAGGCAAATGCCAGAATGGTTCCTTGCCCAATCTGAGCTTGTTTCTTCTCTACTGATGTCGACGGGACGTTAAACCACATTCTTTCTTCCTTCCATCGGAAATCACCTTGTCGTCATTCTGTAAATGCCGGAGAAGGGGTTGTTCAGCCGAGACAAGAAAACGGAATCATTGGTTTCAATGTCAGGAGAATTGGGGAAGAAACATCGTGTGTGATAATGCCTTGTGAAGGACGAGCTGGGTAGCAATTTTAGTGGCCGGTAGTGTATTATGTGAACCCTGTTACGTCTTCTCGTTTGTTTTGAAACTCTTACTCTTTCTCTCTGTTCTTTGGTGTTGCAGTGATTTTCATGACCCTACCTCCCCCCCCCCCCTTTCCCTTCCCTTCCCGGGAATAATACAAAAATACATGCATCTGTGCATGAGAAATTATTTTACGGAATCAATGTTCCAAAGCGATGTTATTGCAGACACTCTTTTACTGGTTCTAGTTTTCAGCAAATAGCAGCTGCTAAATCGGAATATACTCTACATAGTACTGTATTTAGAACGCTGCTGGCACTGAACTGCACCAAATGCCAAATTGTAACTGTCTGAGTGTCTGCGGCGTACCCTATTTTTGTGTCTATCGGCGGAGGGAATTCCAGGTCCGCAATGACATGGTGGAGGCAATTTAGTCCCCAGCGTTTCCTATGGTGGCTGCCCGCACTGTGGGGGAACGTACACCTCATGCTGCAGGAAGCGATGCAGAAGCAGGACGAGGTGCGTATTGTGAGCGCCATCTAGAGGCTGCCGCATGGCACAGACACCCGCTTTCGCCCTAGAGCCCGAAACTCGCACCTTGCGACTTCCATCGGTTTGCCCAGTCAACAACGCACACAGCGGGAAGCAGTACCTGGATGATGGGGAGGTTACTGATGCGACAAGACGTTGGCTCCGAGTCGACCAGTACAGTGGTACCATGCTGGAATGCAGGCCCGTTGTATTGAACAGAGACTGTGTTGAAAAATAGGGTTTTGTAGCCAAAATAATGGGAAATAATAGATCGTGTTGGAATCCTGAATAAAACCAACCTGTTTTCAGAAAAAGAAATGTGTTGCTCTTCTTCATCTTTTTCTTCGTCATAGTGTTAGCCTCGTCTAGTACGAGGTCTGCTGTACCAAAATTTGACGAATTTACTTTTACTTAACTTTGCGACCGGATGCTTCTCTATCGCAGCAGTCGTGATACATCCAAACGAGAGAAGTCGTGTACAGTACTTTCTGCATGTGATAATATTTTTACTGGTTGTGTTACGTATTTTCTAAGCCGAAAATTAGGAAACGCCCGAGTGCCGAAACGAGAGTGGTAAACCGCCTGAAAACCACTTAAGCTGGACGGTGCACCAGTGACAGAGGTAATCCGTCGTACGTACTCGTTTCTGGCCTTGCTCACCTACCTGTCTCGCTAGCTAGCACGTGACGCTATACGACAAGATCAAATAGTGTGTGTAGATTCTTAGATCAAGATCTTTATCATGGTCAACATTACATTAAATATAATTTTTTGGTCACGTCGAGTTCAGCACCAACTTCGTGCTGTACTGAGTAGGTTCCAACTTTCAGGGTGGGCGTTAGGCGATTGGAGGTTGAAGATATTTTCATTAGCATTTCATAAAATTTTGTCATAAAGTAATTGGTGAGTAGTTATTATTACGCGTTTTAACTTTCCGCAACTTTGCTTTATTAATTTTATAAAGTCATGTTACTTCCCTATTTTACAAATCACCATTACAATGGAACTCGTGGGTGGTCGGAAAATAGAGATACAAATGTGGGCGGCAGGTAAGAAAGGCTCGCTACTTCTGGTTTACAGTGAATTCTTTTACCTTAGCCGGTTCAGTCTAATCAATGGTTTATTGTATTGCAGGCACAAAATACATCACTGGATCCATTTCAATAGTGGCACAAGTGGAATAGTCTTTCAAGTTCGGCAGTAAATTGTTCCAGTGGTCACTACAATGCCTACGGAGCAGATTTATTACATACATTTGCCTTGCCATGGTACATTGCTCGCATTATCTATAAAATAACCAGCGAAAACACATCTTCTACTATTACGTCGCTTTCCTCCTTGCGTTTATAGTGTTTCATTGTACAGATCACATAGCACGCTCTTCAATTCCTCTGACATTTTTCAGCCACTTTTCGTCTTTGAAGTTCAATGTGCCCTCTTTGTGCAAGACATTGCACACAGCTATAAAAACTTTCTTTGGGTTCTGGTGGTCGATTCTGTTTTGATAAAACAGATCAATTACAGTACAACCACTATCCAGAAGTGTGGAAAACATGAACAGTTTACACTACAGGTGTTGTTTTACTCTTAATTCATCAAACGGTTATACGTTCATTCGAAAATAAGGAATTTAGTTTCACCTTCTCCTAAATCCACCAACGGTGTCACGAAGACTTCTTACAGCAAATGCGAATTTAACCATTGGCTGAGTCCAAAGGCTTCTGTTGAGTTTGTTAATGCATCCATAAGCGAAATAAGCAAACATTGCCTGCTTTCTTCTATCTGAGTGCATACTGGTTGGCTTCGACACTAGTGCGGCTGCGCGCTTAATGCGGCAATAAATGTAAATGTCGTGTGACTAGGGCCTCCCGTCGGGCAGACCGCTGGCCGGGTGCAAGTCTCTCGATTTGACGCCACTTCTACATCTACATCCATACTCCGCAAGCCACCTGACGGTGTGTGGCGGAGGGTACCCTGAGTACCTCTAGCGTTTCTCCCTTCTATTCCAGTCTGGTATTGTCCGTGGAAAGAAAGATTGTCGGTATGCCTCTGCGTGGGCTCTAATCTCTCTGATTTTATCCTCATGGTCTCTTCGCGAGATATACGTAGGAGGGAACAATATACTGCTTAACTCCTCGGTGAAGGTATGTTCTCGAAACTTCAACAAAAGCCCGTACCGAGCCACTGAGCGTCTCTCCTGCAGTGTTCCACTGGAGTTTATCTATCATCTCCGTAACGCTTTCGCGATTACTAAATGATCCTGTAACGAAGCGCTGCTCTCCGTTGGATCTTCTCTATCTCTTCTATCAACCCTATCTGGTACGGATCCCACACTGCTGAGCAGTATTCAAGCAGTGGGCGAACAAGTCTACTGTAACCTACTTCCTTTGTTTTCGGATTGCATTCCCTTAGGATTCTTCCAATGAATCTCAGTCTGGCATTTGCTTTACCGACGATCAACTTTATATGATCATTCCATTTTAAATCACTCCTAATCACTGCTTCTAGTTGCTGACCTGCTATATTGTAGCTAAATGATAAATGATCTTTCTTTCTATGTATTCGCAGCACATTATACTTGTCTACATTGAGATTCAATTGCCATTCCCTGCACCATACGTCAATTCGTTGCAGATCCTCCTGCATTTCAGTACAATTTTCCATTGTTACAACCTCCCGATATACCACAGCATCATCCGCAAAAAGCCTCAGTGATCTTCCGATGTTATCCACAAGATCATTTATTTATATTGTGAATAGCAACGGTCCTACGACACTCCCCTGAGGCACACTTGAAATCACTCTTATTTCGGAAAACTTCTCTCCATTGAGACTTGCCCGTCGATGGGGATGAAATGATGATGATGACAACACAACAGCCAGTCCCTGAGCCGACCCTGCCGGGAATCGAACCCGGGCCCTGAGGATTGACATTCAGTCGGCCTGACCGCTCAGCTACCGGAGGCGCACTAATGCTCCGATGCCGCCGTGTTTCTGTGCACTGAAACGACCTCTGACGCCGCCGTGATGTCGCTGCGAGCACGTGCGGCTGTTAGTCACTTTTGTGCCTCGAGCCTTTAGCGTTATGTCGATTGCGTGACGCAACGGAGCCTGTGGACAGACGACCAAATGGAAGTTTCCCATCAGTACTTGCGTTTCATCAGAGTGGGCGTGACTGACGGAGTAACTCGCCTTGCGTTTGCGTAAGCGGCCCCTACCCAGACACTGGAGATTCCACCTAAAGCGACGCCGGCAGCTCTGCAGGCTGTTCCTATGTTGTGCTTTAGTACGGAAGCTGTCCCCGCACGGTGGGTGGTGGTTGCTTGTACGTCGGTGTAGTAGACCCGCTGTACCGGGGCGCAGCCGATCGGTGTTTATGTTAATACGAGGCGAGGGCGGAGGGAAATTGTGGGGGTTTATCGGCGAGACGGGCCCGCGCAGGCGGCCAGCAGATGTTGGGCGGGCCTATGGGGAAAACTGCGCAGCTGGCGGACAGAGGTTCCGCTCGAAGCGAGATAACGACGCCTGCCAGATAACGCGCAGCTGCCGCCGATACGGCGTTTGGCGTTGCAACTGCCCTTCCCCACCAGGCTGTTACAGTTCCACTCTGTCTTTTCCCACGAACAACAGAATTGTTTCATAGAAAACTCAGCTGTCGAAGGCGCATGTCATTCCAAACTGCTCAAAAAATTACCCCCACAGCCACTGTCGCCGCCATAGTTTTTTTTTCTTTTCCTTTTTTCTTTTTATCTGACATCACGTCTCATTTTCATTAGACCACAAGAAATCTCTACTTACGGGCATCTGTGTTACGGAGTCAAAAAAGTAAACATGCATTCTCTATGCAACCAGAAATCGCCACCCCGATTCTCTAAAGAACCGAATTCTTACGTATAAAACAGCGTCGAACGTCCGTTGGTTTTTACTTTATCGTTAGATTGTGGGTGAATAGTGTAAAACTAATAAAATAAACATCATAAGGATTGTACGTCTTCAAACATGAAGTTTATACAGTGGCATCACAAAGTACTGACATACCTACAATTATATACACACTGGAATGAGATTTTCACTCTGCAGCGGAGTGTGCGCTGATGTGAAACTTCCTGGCAGATTAAAACTGTGTGCGGGACCGAGACTCGAACTTGGGACCTTTGCCTTTCGCGGGCAAGTGCTCTACCATCTGAGCTACCCAAGCACGACTCACGCCCCGTCCTCACAGCTTCACTTCTGCCAGTATGTCGTCTCCTACCTTCCAAACGAGATACTGGCAGAAGTAAAGCTGTGAGAACGGGGCGTGAGTCGTGCTTGGGTAGCTCAGGTGTTAGAGCACTTGCCCGCGAAAGGCAAAGGTCCCGAGTTCGAGTTTCGGTCCCGCACACAGTTTTAATCTGCCAGGAAGTTTCATATATACACTGATCAGCCAGAACATTATGACCGCCTAATAGCCGCTACGTCCATCTTTGGCAAGGATAACAGCGTTGATGTTTAGGTACTTCAATCCGGAACCGCGCTGCTGCTACGGTCGCAGGTTCGAATCCTGCCTCGGGCATGAATGTGTGTGATGTCCTTAGGTTGGTTAGATTTAAGTAGTTCTAGGTTTAGGGGACTGATGACCTCAGATTTTAAGTCCCATAGTGCTTGGGGCCATTTTGAATCTAGTTCCCGCAAATTCCGGGGAGGAGGGCCGTGACCTCTAGCGCCACGTTCAATCACATCCCAGACATTTCCGATCGGGTTCATACCTGGCGAGTTGCGAGCGCAGCACATCAATTGGAACTCGCCATTGTGTTCCTCGAATCACTCCGTCACATTCCTGGTCTTATGATATGGGTCATTATCTTTTTGAAAAACACCACTGGCGTCGTAAACATAATCGTCATCAAGGAGTGTACGTGGTCTGCAACCAGTGTACGATACTCCTTGGCCGTCATGGTACCTTGCACGTGCTTCACTGGAGACATAAATGCCCACGTGAATGTTCCCCAGAGCGTAATGGAGCTCGTCTCCGTCCAGCAGTAGAGTTGTCAAGGAGCTGTTCCCCTCGTAAACGACAGATTCGCGCCCTCCCATCGGCATGATGAAGAAGGTATCGTGATTCACTATACCATGGAACGTTCTGCCACTGCGCCAACTTCCAGTGACGATGGTCACGTGCCCATTTCAGTCGTAATTGGCGATATCATGGTGTTAATATTGTCACGTGCATGTGTTGTCGGCTTTGGAGGCCAATATTACGAGCGTTCGGTGCACTGTGTATTCAGACACATCTGTACTCTGCCCACGATTAAAGTCTGATGTTAGACGCGCCACAGTTTGCTACCTGCCCTGTTTTGCCAGTCTGCGCAACGCAAGACGTCCGACGTCTATAATGAGGGGTGGCAGCCAAACCCCGCGATGTCCGGACGTTGCTTCATCTTGATTTCTCCTAGTGTTGAAGACACTCATCGCAGTACTCCTCGAAAAACTGACAAGTCGTGCAGTTCGCGAAATGCTCGTGGCCAGCCTCCGGGCCATCACAGTCTGCCCTCGGTCAAATTCAGATAGATCGCGCTCCTTCCCCATTCTACACACGGACAGTTGGCCTACTCTCTCTGATACTACATGCACCGTGCGTGTCTCTTGACTAGCAGTCGTTCCTCGCCAGGTACCGCTGCTATCGCCTGGATGGATTTATGTAGTAGTCATAATGTTCTGGCTGATTAGTATACATTACAATCAAATGAAGATGATGCCCAGACACTGTTACGGTTATTTAAATTTACAGCAGTAAACATAAGGCTCTTCCTCACAACAAAAATATTTGTGTACAAAAAGAAACCAATTGCTCTACACATCAAAAATGTATTAACAGACCTACACAGAAATGAAGTTAAAGTCTCCCTAATTTATGTAACTTAAATTCTAGTAGCCTTTGTGCATACCGTTGGCATTGATGACAGCTTGTAGACGTCTTGGCATGGAGCGAAGCAACTGGAGAGATCTTCAACCATTCCTCTAATAACAGCGTCTAAAACCACCTCTTGTCATGTAGAACAACGTTTTCGCACATTTCTATCCAAGTGTGCCCAGAGGAGCTCTATCGGGTTACGATTAGGGCATTATGTTGGAGTGAAACCGATTCTTGGAGCATTATATAATAACCACTCCCGAGATCCCAGAGCCGTATGTTTAGCGTTCTTGTCTTAATGAAAGTAACAGATGCCATCAAGACCCAGTTTCTGTACACCTCTACACAAATGGCCTCGCAACACATTTACATATTTACGATGTTCCATGACACCTCCAATATTTTTCAAGTCACTGACACCAGAAGCTGCCATGCATTCCCAAACTATTATGCTGCCTCCCATATTTTACTGTAAGCAGGAGATGTCGTGATTGGAGCTGCGTGTTTGGTTTGCGCCACACTTTCTCCTGTTCGTCAGACCCAAACAGGTTAAACCTGGATTCGTCAGAAAATAGCACTGTATTCCACATTTCAATCGATTTATTGACATAATCTTTGGCGAATTACAAGCGTTTTCACCGTTACCTTCCGAAATAAATGAATTCTTTCTCGGAGATCTGCCACGAGTATAAGCTGCTTTCAAAACATTCCTAATAGTTTGAGCACTGGCCTGTTTGTTGGACGTTGACTGCCTGTCCGGTACAAACGACCCCGCTCTTTAAAGGGCTCTTTTTGAGCTACACAAACTGTCCCTCGACGCTCTCTACGTGTAAGTAGTCTTGGATGTCCAAATCTGCGTTTATTGTGTGCTGTGCGAGTCTTTCCAAATTTTTTGATGATTGCCTGCATTGTTGTATGGTTAATAAAAAGTTATTTACCAAACTCGCTGTCACTTTTACCCATTGAATGCAAACCTCCTGGTTGCGTAACGAAACAGAATGCTCCTTCCCGTTCGGACTCATGGTGACAAGTGAATGCCTCTTACACTGGCTGTCGGGCAAGCGACTCTGCTGTTCATGAACTCCGGCTGCACAAATCTGGTTCGCGCGGCGCCGTCTGTCAGGCACAGTAACGAACTTCGGACAGTGCGCCAATACTTCCTTGAGCAGGAGGAAACCCTCATTTAATTGATTACATGTGTTTCTGTTGCTTTGGGAACATATTTTAACATACAGATTATTTCCTTTGCTGAATCACAGTTAATGGTATACATGTAATGTTCCTAGTACTTACACATTTTGTATCAGATGCGAAAATGTGTCTGTGGCAATACTTTCTGATGCCACTGCACTCCACTTAACGTAAATTTTTTAACTCATTTGTAAAGTATTCAATCATGTACATGGGAATTCTGAAAATCATATTTATATTGCCCCTGTAAAACGTTAGGTAGGCAACCCGCAAGAGCGATCGCAAGCGTGGTTCAGCCGCCAAATAATGTAGATTCACCACCCATTGTCTCACCAACCGTGAACGGGAAAGTCCAGCTTGTGTAAACTGTTCAGTCTGTTAAACATGCCTGGGAAGCTAATTTCAAGCGCTGTCACTTTACGGTGAGAGGCGTTGTCACTACGGGAGCTACACCACAACTGCGTCGTTCGAAAATTCAGCCGTTATCACGAGGCTGAAAACACTGTACAACGGCCACGTTGTGGTCGCGCGCGGTCAGCAACACAAAGTGAGGACCACTGTCCATAAACCATGGTTCGTATTTAAATGTCCCGAGGAGAATGCGAGAGAACTGCACGTCGCCATTTTGGAGGCAACTCGAATTGCGAAGGAACCCTAGACAATACACGACCCCCCACGATGAATTTGGTCTCTTGGGAGTCAATTGCCAGTGAACAGAAAGATGAAGACAATCTTATCTTTAGTGTGCCTGAATTTTAAAACTTTCTGAACTTGTGAAAACAGACACAAAGGAGGATGTTTTGAATGCTTTAAGAAAAGCAACTAAAACGTCGCAGTAGCTTGTACCTGTACATCATAATATAATGTATCCTTTTTGTGTGGCAGTAAAGAGCAAATGAAAATGATAAAGATAATTGACTGTGCTAAACAGTATCCAGTGCATAAGTAAAAGTTTCCCGTCTAAAGGATGCATGACAAAACTGATGGCATGACGCACTGAATTTAAACCCACACGTCATTTACTTAATCACTCAATTGATTACTGACTGGCTTACCTTAAATTTAATGGCCTCGGTTTGTTTGATTAATGGGTGTATCAGGCAGTGGGTGTTGCTGCACGTACCGTCGTTCGATAAGCGAAATGACCGTGAAGAATAATAATATAGTTTCCACCTTAATTAGTGGTAGTAGTACTGGTTGGGACTTCGTATTAAAAAAAAAGACGCATGTTCCGTTTGAAATAAAATGCTTCAAAAGCAAGACACGATACTTGATTATAGTCGGGGGGTTTCAAACAATGGACGTTACCTTTCCCGAAAGATCTTTTCTGGAACAGAAAATACATATCGTGAAAACATACATGAGAAATCTATAGGAGACTACATTGATTGTAATTATTACTGTTAATAGTGGTATAATTCAGAATAAATCAGATTACAAAATTGGCACAGCCGAAGGAACAGACGCATGATAGTTAAAAAGGGAAGAAGCCGCTTCCCTGGAAAGTCTTTCTACTGTCTTAACAACTGACAGTATGGACATAGCTAACAAAAATTGTTCATTTATACGAGTCGCCTTTGCGTTTACTTACTTAACAGACCATAAATATTTTTATCTCACATTTGCTCAGGTACACTTCACCGTGACAGGAAGAACAAAAATATTAAAAAAAAAAACTTATGTTTTTACTTCATATGGTTTATACACCTGACATTATTCGGATCCATATCTTCAGACAGAGGAATTTTGCATATGACGTCATGTGCGACATTGAAATTTTCCACTCTGTTCTCAGTCCAATTAACTCTCTCTTTAAGAGCGCACAGATAGTTATCCACACGGGAATTCATCATAATTACGGACTAATATCTTCTACAAGTATGTCTTCAGAAATGAATTTAGAGTAATTTGGATGGTAAGTTGACGTGTAATCTATTTAAAATAAGTGCTTGATGGGATATAAGTATAAAATGTTTTTGCCGTAATGTGACAAAATGAAACGATCGTATAGCATTATCGGCTGGGAGACCCCATATGGTGTAGTTCGCCCGCCTGGTGCGAGTCTGTGTTCCACGCCACTTCGGTGACTGCGCATCTTCGTGATGGACATAAGGCGAAATAATTAGAACAACTTGAAACACCCAGTCCCTGAGCGAAGAATATCTCAGACCTAGCCGGCAATCGAACCCGGGACCTCTCGATCTAGTGGCAGCCACACTAAGCACCACAGCACAACCTGCAGACAGCTTAATGTGAGAATAGGTTTCTCATTTTCTGGCACGCAAAGTCGCATATTGGTATACGTTCCTTGTACCGCAAGCCTGAATCGTGGAAAATGGATGGTCGAAAGATCCCCGCGACATTTGGAAATAGGAAATAGAGGGAAAACTTCCCGTCGTCTTGTTGTAGGTCGTCATGCAACGTATGAGAAAGGCCTTTAGTTATTCTCCGTTCTAGAAATGGATGCCCCAGAATTTCCTTTTAAATTTCATCCTTTTGTTTTTCTTACTCAGTACGAGAAGTTAGTAGAGTGGCATCCTCGTGGTCAGACTCCATGACGAAACTGAAGTACAGCGCTGCAGCAACCGGCCTAAAGTGGCAGCATCTAGGCGCGCAGTCCGGAACCGCGGGACTGCTACGGTCGCAGGTTCGAATCCTGCCTCGGGCATGGATGTGTGTGATGTCCTTAGGTTAGTTAGGTTTAAGTAGTTCTAAGTTCTAGGGGACTGATGACCACAGATGTTAAGTCCCATAGTGCTCAGAGCCATTTGAACTATTTTTGAAAGTGGCAGCACTATCAAAGCTGCGCACGACGACTACGGCTGCGCCTGTTTTCAGTGGCGGCGTGCTGCGACGCGCAGTGTGGAGGTTGGAATGCGCTGCAAGGAAGAGTTTCTCGGCGGCGTCGTGTAATGACGGCCTCCATGTTGCAAAGTGACATTGTTGGCGGTCTATTGTCAAACAGCGTGGCCAGGCAGCGTTTCATTGTTGTGAATGCCAGGTCGCATTTCGTCTTCACTTTTGTATGACTACAACAGGAATACTTCCGACTGTGATACAGAAATAAACAGAATACAATTACAGTTACGTAGAGACAGGAGGAACTTTCGACATTAATTAACGAGTACCAGCATTCTCCTCTTCATTCCACTGAGAAACTTTTGCAAGAAAATGGTTCCCCGCAACAACCGCCCGCTGGACGTAAATCCTGTTCTGCAGTCTTACGAGAATAAGATCCTTAGCTGTAATATGCCAGTCATCTCTCTCTCCCTCCCTCCCTCGGCTAATGCTTTTGCTGCTAGAAAATAAGAGTTGTGCGTCACCTTGCCTGGTGCATGGCTTGCCTCTTAACGGTGCACGGGCGACTTGCGTGTCAGTTTTGCTGCTTTCACATCCAAGCAACTTTCCGGTTAACCTCATAAGGCTGAGGGGAACTCTTTCGTGAGCTGCTCGCCAGAGGAAAGTTTGAGGTGATTGGGAACCGAGGACTGGCTATGAGCTTTACTACCCAAAAGCTGTAAGCTCTATACCATGCAGTCAGTTCGGTTTTGCAGCTGTAACGTTAGGTATTACTGTTGTGACTTGTTAGACTGGGAAGGCCGTGTATCACGCCAAAAGAGTGTACGCAGCTCGTGTTCTAGTGGCTAGCATTACTGCCTCTGAATCACGGGGTCCCGGGTTCGATTCCCGGCCGGGTTGGGGATTTTCTCTGCCCGGGGATTGGGTGTTGTTTTCTTCATCATAATCGTCATTCGTGACAGTGGCTAGACTGAACTGCGAAAAAAAAATTGGACTGTGTAAAAACTGGGAATTTGTACGGGCGGTGATGACCGCGCATTTGAGCGCCCCCCAAAACAAACATCATCAAAATCACGCCAAAGAAGTGAGTGATGAATACTGGAGGAGAGCTCGTACTTTGACTATCAAGGAAAGAGAAAATACAGCAAAATCAGTCGGCATAGACTGGAAGAAAGAGTTTCAGTTATCATCCGAGATTGAAACAGCAGATGACTAGACAACAAAGAACCCTGATATTGTCAAAGAAGGTGGTTTTACGGATACTGTCAGCGAAGCTTCGTGAGAAGCAAGGATGTGAAGTACTGTACGCTCTTTTTCTGTCCTTGTCATAAATGAGCGCTTCATGATTCGCGCGTACAGGCATATAGAGTGAGACAGCGCTCCGCTGATATTGTCAAAGAAGGTGGTTTTACGGATACTGTCAGCGAAGCTTCGTGAGAAGCAAGGATGTGAAGTACTGTACGCTCTTTTTCTGTCCTTGTCATAAATGAGCGCTTCATGATTCGCGCGTGGGGGGGGAGACTGACTCCTTTCTCTCTCACACAGACGCAGTCGCGTGATTGTTGGCGCCCGTATATATCACGCAAGCATTGGATTCATATCAACACTCTACAGAACCACGTGGAAGGAGTGTACGATATGTCGTAGGGTTTACGACGCTGAATTCGTATTCATTTGGAGCGGAGATGAAGTCCCAGCGAGGCTCATTCTCATTCAGAACTTGAGTGCTCCCCCGCCCCCCCCCCAAAAAAAAGGCTCACTTGTTCATACAGTTCCCTCGAATTATTCTCTTCCAGCCAAATTAGCAGTCTTAACCTATGATTGTACCGGTTGGTTAGCCTCAACCATCTATCAAGTGAAGATAGGCTTCTCCACGTCAGATTTATCTGAATTACTTTTAGCTTCCACTTGCTACAGCAAGTACTCAAACGACAGATGACATTTCAATCTAAAAAAAAAAAAAAACACCTTGTGAAGGACCACAGCCAATTATTAATTTATCGTAACTCTGCTAATCGCTCGAGGGAGATGTAGGGCTGCATTTGTTAGTTGGAATATCACCCGTAACATTAATCTCTGTCTCTGCCCCGTTGTTAAAGCGTAAAGACTTCACGAATTCACAGGACCAGCGTTCGCAGTAATTTGACTGGTTCCAAGCTTTTCTGTAATGGGACGTCCTCATTAGAGCGTTTGTGGAGGAGGAACGCGTCCAAAGTCGCGCCAGTTTGGTGTTTGTTATGCGCGGCGTAATGGAACGGGATTGGTATCTCGGAGAGCAGCGCGCTTCGGGGTAAACAAACTGGGCTGACCATTAATCATCTGGCGGGCGGGCACAATTGAATTACCGCCGGCGCGGCTTCCTGCGGCCCGCGTTATATATACGGCCCGTGTCCGCCGCCACCAAGTCGACCCGAATTGTCTCGCGTTATAGTAGATGTAAACGCTACGTCCGTCCCAAAAAAAAAAAAAAAAAGCCACGTCTTTCTTTAACTCTTCGTGCTGACGTTGTGGACTCGCGCCAAATGAGTCTTTGTTAGGCTCGAGTTTTCTGAATGCCATGTTGCGGATGCGTTCGAAGAGGGATTGTCATAAAAATAATTGGTGCAATACAAACTACACACAAATGAAAAATGAGAAGCAACGAGTAATATCAAAGTGAAGATTAATCTTTTTCGCACACACGTACCGACTGAGTGGAAAGGCACTAACTAAACAAATATTTCTCTATTTCTGAAAAAAAAGAGATTGACAGTGGCATGGATTACGAAAATAAGGAAAAAACTAAAAAGGAACAACGTTAAAAATTGGGAAGAAACAAAAAGAAACCTATTTAAGAATAAAAAACTAACTGTAGAAGGCTGTCAAGGCTGTAGAAATAGTTAATAGAGAACGACATGGACAGAATTCAGGGGAGGGCAACATGGTGAGAGAAAGAATGGAGTACTGGCAGAATAACAGACAAGGACAGAAGAGAAACTGAAGTCGTCGTGTGTTCCTATTTGGTCAGAGCAAACTGTTACTGAGATGAAACGTCCGTCAGCGTGGCGAAACAGAATGCGGCTTCAGCCTGCAGACCTCCCCTGCTCATCGCTCGGTCGGATTGCTTCTATCGCGATATATCGCCTGGTACAGCGCAAACTGCTGCAACAGTGATGCGTGGACGGATTGGATGGACCGACGGACGGTCGTACGCTAAACGAGCGGGTAGTGAAGTACGCAGTGTCACGGAATGTAACATCGTCTATGGAAACGCTGTCTGAATGTCTGACCTTATTGTGTCTGTACTCCCAACGAACAGAAGGGGTGCGAGCGGATCATACCAGCGTTGATTGAGGAAGGATCTGAAATTCAATCTGCCCAATGAACAGCGCTTCGGACGACCCTGACTCCTGTAAATCACTGCCCACATTTACAGCAACACATCGCGAGCCACCGTATGTAGTGTGTGGCGGAGAGTACTTGGTCTTCCACTGTCAGTAACTTTTTCTTTTGTTACCGTCGCGAGTAGGTCGTGGGAAGAATGATTATTTCTAAACCTCCGAGTGCGCTCGAGTCTCTGTAACTTCACCTCCATGGTGTTTTCGAAATAAATACGCAGGAGGAAGCAGTTTATTGATTACCCCTTCCACGAACATACGCCCTCGGAGTTCTAACTGTAACCCACACTGTGATGCTCAATGCCTCTCTTGTAGCGCCAGTCACTGGAATATGGCGACCGTCTTTGTAGCCCTTTCGCGCATACTAAATGGACCAGAGGCGAAATGCGCTGCTCTTCTTTCGATCTTCTCTGTTTCCTTTTTCAATCCTATCTGGCACGAATCCCTGACTAACAATTAGTATTTAAGTATTGGTCGAACGAGGGTTTTGTTAATTGCCTCCTTTACGGATAGACTACGCTTTCCGGGCCTTCTTTAAATAAATCTGCCTTGCATCTGCTTTACCTATGATAATGTAATCGTTGCCCTTTAAATCGTTCCGCACGCCTACTCCTGGATGCAGTCGCATTTTTCAGCAAGATAATGCGCCGTGTCACAAGGACGGGAGTGTGATGGAGTGGTTCGAGGAACACAGTGGCGAGTTGCAATTGATCTGCTGGCTCCCAGCTGGTCAGAACTGAACCAGTTCGAAGGCGTCGTGGATGTGATTGAATGTGGCGGCAGAGATCATTGCCCCCCTTCCCGGAATTTACGGGAATTGAATGACTTGTTTGTGCAGATGTGGTCCCAGCACCCTCCAGTGACATACCAAGGCCTCATTGCTTTCATTTCTTGCCAAAGGTGGACGTACTAGGTATTAGGTAGGTGGTCATAATGTTCTCGCTGATCAGTGTATCCTTCCAAAGCTGTAAAGTCCTTTTTAACACACCCTGTTTTTAATACTGTAGAGAATCACCGTACAGATTGATTGAAAAAGTCGATCGCACCGTTGGTGACCTTCCTTGTTAATGTTTTTTTAACTCTGTTTTTTTCATTATTATTATTGTTGTTATTATACTATTTTAACTGTGAGAGAAGATGTTTTTGCATTACATGTCTAATTTCGTATGTACACAGTTTGATTAACAAAAACTACACATATTACTTTCATTTACAAAAATGTGAACACTTCGTTGATATCATTAACATAAATGTCGCCTTTTTAATTTCCGGTTATACACGAGAAATTCTTATTACATGAAAAAACATAAATTCTATACAGTTTGTTGCAGCTCTGCTATTTGATTTGTCTGATTTGCAGCTACAACCAATTCAAACACTACACATCATAGAATAAAGAAAATATTCTGGAAGAAGTAGTACAGTCGGTTCACGCTGGATCCTGTGTATACAAAATGATCACTGCTGTAATCGATCTTTTTGACCACCATATTACACACATGAAAAAAAAAGTTTTGCATTATCTCGGTTCCGAGAGTTCCAGAACCTGTACAGAGAATTGCAGTAGAGATCAACATAAGCATCATTTCCGCCCTTTTTATTGCTCATGAGAACCACACATTGCATGTTGTGCCACCAAAAAGCGATACATTCAGAGGTGCTGGTCCAGACTGCTGTGCACACCGCTACCTCTAATACCCAGTAGCACGAACTCTTGCATTGATGCATGCCTGTATTCGTCGTGGCATACTATCCACAAGTTCATCAAGGCACTCTTAGTCCAGATTGTCCCACTCCTCAACGGCGATTCAGCGTAGATCTCTCAGAGTGGCTGATGGGTCACGTCGTCCATAAACAACCCTTTTCAATCTTTCCCAGGCATGTTCGATAGGGTTCATGTTTGCAGAATATGCTGGCCACTCTAGTCGAGCGATGTCGTTATCCTGAAGGAAATCATTCACAAGATGTGCACGATGGGGGCGCGAATTGTCCATGACGACGAATGCCTCGCCAATATGCCGCCGATATGGTTGCACTATCGGTCGGAGGATGGCATTCACGTATCGTACAGCAGTTACTGCGCCTTCCATGATCACCAGCGGCGTACGTCGGTCCCACATAATGCCACCCCAAAATAGCAGGGAACCTCCACCTTGCTGCACTCGCTGGACAGTGTGTGTAAGGCTTTCAGCCCGACCGGATTGCCTCCAAACACGTATCCGACGTTTGTCTGGTTGAAGGCACATGCGACACTCATCAGTGAAGAGAACGTGATGCCAATCCTGAGCAGTCCAGTCGGCATGTTGTTGGGCCCAGCTGTACCACGCTGCGTGGTGTCGTGGTTGCATAGATGGACCTCGCCATGGACGTCGGGAGTGAAGTTGCGCATCATGCGGCCTATTGCGCACAGTTTGAGTCGTAACACGACGTCCTGTGACTGCATGAAAAGCATTATTCAACATGGTTCCTTCGAGCCATAATCCGTAGGTAGCGGTCATCCACTGCAGGTAGTAGCCCTAAGCGAGGCATGCTATTGACAGTTCCTGTCTCTCTGTATCTCCTCCATGTCCGAACAACATCGCTTTGGTTCACTCCGAGTCGCCTGGACACTTCCCTTGTTGAGATCCCTTTCCTGGCACAAAGTAACAATGCGGACGCGATCGAACCGTAGGATTGACCGTCTAGGCATGGTTGAACTATGGACAACACAAGCCATGTACCTCCTTCCAGGTGGAAGACTGAAACTGATCGGCTGTCGGACCCCCTCCGTCTAGTAGGCGCTGCTCATGCATGGGTGTTTACATCTTTTGGCGGGTTTAGTGACACCTCTGAACAGTCAATGGGACTGTGTCTGTGACACAATATCCATAGTCAACGTCTATCATCAGAACCTGGGTGATGCAGAACTTTTTTATGTGTGTATTATCTATTCTTTCTTTAATGTAAATACGTAAAAGGATACACTGACAATGTTTAAGCCCTTCATCAACGTATGTAAATCTTGTAATTCGGTAAAATATTTAGTTAAAAGGGCGCTTAACGCACACCTCTCTGGTGGCGCTCGACTTGGAGGTAGCTGGTTAGAGTGCTGGTGCTGAAAGAAATTTTCAGTGACAGTATTTAGCTGGCACCGGGAGGCGGTGTAGTGGTGTAAAGTTCCCGATAGCCAGTCTCTGCGCCAATTTACTGGATTAAATCCCATAGTTCTCTGCACCGTCTCACGAAGTGAGGATTTGTAACTCTGTTGATGGTGTTCCGTCCGTCGGATGGTGATGTGAAGGTCAACGGACCCCTTGGTGCTATTCGAGAGGAGTAGACGGAGTGCCCGAAATGGATTTCATCTTCTGCCTTCTCTCATCATCATCATCATCATCATCATCATCATCATCATCATCATCATAAAACACAAACATGTCACTACACAATATACGTATCCATCACACTCACATACAGTCTAGAAATACACATACACCATCTCTCAAGCTGCAAGCGAAGGGACACACATCTCTCCCTTTCAACAGGTGAGGTGAATCCACATCCCAGCCAGCAATGCCATACGACATTTAACTCGTTGAGAAATCTCACTTGAATTGTTACGCAGTGTATTTTTTCTTTCTATTTAATATTGTCAGTGCGATGTGTTTACCCTTTCATCCTACGCTGAAGTGATAACATAGGTGTCGAGTCTGTGCGTAAGTTCGTAGCGCTTTTCCATAAATTTGCAATAGATGCACATAACAGAGACTTTACTCATCAATAATAGATTCTCCTTCACTGTAGAAGTATGCCAACTGTGGGATAGTTTTTCGATTCTGTGACTGTAGAAATAACGTGGTTTCGAGGCAAAGAGCTCGTTGAGTCACCGTCGGAGCGCAGTTTCATCCGGAAAAAAAGTTCCTTGAAGCTTGTTCCATACAGAGTGGGAAAGCTGAAAATCTGAGGGCGCAGGTTCATGTGAATAAGGTGGGTCGGAATGACTTCCCAGCCCAATGCCTGTATAGTGTTTTTTTGTCAATCTAGCTGAATATAGGAGGGCGTTATCATGGAGTAGCATCTTCCTGACTCGATGTTCTTGGATTACTTCTGCAAGACGTATCAGTTGTTGATAATAAATGTTAGCAGCGATGATTACACCTGCTGAGAATTTTTCCGGGTTGTATGGCCGTGGTCCATGGAACTCTTCAATCTCCCTCTTAAAGAGTTCCATGGACCACGGCCATACAACCCGGAAAAATTCTCAGCAGCTGAAACATCCGGTCGTGAAAGCCTTTATTGTATGATGATTACACCTGTTGAAAGCAATTCGAAGTAAATCACACCGTCACTTTTCCACCATATGCATAACATTCTCTTTTTTGGATGCGTGCAGGTCTTTGTACGGAAAGTTGCTGCTTTGTTTGCGCTCAGCCATTCCATTCTTTCCCGTACGTTAGTTAGCATAACGGCACCATTTCTCGTCACCAGTAACGATACAGGAGAGGAATGGCAGGTGTTGTTCACGAGGTAATAGATGACGAACAAGCAGAGATGTACATTAGGCCACCTGCTGATTTTTGTGATTTTGCCATGGTTCCCATATTCCGGATTTTTGGTCCTTCCCCACGGCATTCAAATGTGGCACGATCACGACATGACCGCAGTCGGTCACATGTGCCAGTTCTTGACCACAGTGACATGGATCATTGTAGAAAATGCGTTTACAGGATCTCCATTTAACCCCGAACATCTTCCTGAACGACCCTCCTAAAAGGAGAAAATCATTTTCTTGCCGTTCCCTGTCCAATGGAATTATCCCCATACTGCTGCAGTCATCCCTTTATTGTGCGTCCCCGGTAGCTGAGTGGTCAGCGCGACAGAATGTCAATCGTAAGGGTCCGGGTTCGATTCCCGGCTGGGTTGGAGATTTTCTCCGCTCAGGGACTGGGTGTTCTGTTGTCCTAATCATCATCATTTCATCCCCATCGACGCGCAAGTGGCGTCAATTCGAAAGACTTGCACCTGGCGAACGGTCTAACCGACGGGAGGCCCTAGTCACACGACAATTATCATGATCACTCTACTGAAATCAAACAGAAGAGTATGTCGATTTCTGTACTAGGCATTCCATTTTCAAGTGCCCGCAGCTCTATCCTCTATATGATAAAAATGACAATATGTAGGCTTAAATAACGGTAGTGAATTACAAATAAAAAATGACAATCGATAAATAAACCCATAGCGACCGGAATACCAACATGTAAAACAGGAACGTTACTAACTTATGCATCAACCTAATAGATTTGGCAGGCATTCAAGAGCGGTGTGGTTTAAAGCTTGTGATTTACTGAGCAGAGAAGCTGCCGCGTCCGCAGCGCAGGAAACCTTTTCGACGATACGGCGGTCTGCAGGCGCTTCGCTAATGAGCGCTCGTTAGCTTCCAGTCTTGATGCGCCTAATAATCTGCCATTGGCGCGTTCTTCGCGGCGCGGCCGAGATAGCGTTTATGGATGCCCGTCCACGCTTATTTCATTTTGTAACGCATGGTACGAGCTCGCCTCCGTCGCACGCACGCTTCTGCTGCGGTACTCGACCTCTAGCAAGGAGACGGTGCGAGGTACCGGGTTCCAAGAACTTCGGCATACTGCAGTGCCTGACAGTGAAACTCCAAGAAGGTGAAGAGGAAACGAAATGAAACTTAAGCAATATAAGAATAACGCGATATTATTTCAGTGATTACAAAATTCAACGAAATTTACAAAGAACTTGGCAGTACGAGCCCATTTCTCAGTATGAATCTGCACACCTTCTGCCCTGAATGCGTGCGCTGATCCGATTCGGAAGGGTGTCATAAAGCCGTTGTACCGTCTCCTGAGGTGATCTGGCGCACATCTGCTGTAACTTGACCTGATATCGTGGGTACTGCCTCTGGGACGGAGTTCGGCGTCCGAGCTTGCGGGCTTTCAGAAAGAAAATGATGTGGCGTGATGGCCCTCAACATCGTACCCTCTGACTCAGAGTTGAAATATGAAAAGTTTTGGCTGGTTTCGTTGTCTAGGAGCTGGGATACTTACTGCCGCATTACAAGCCGAATACAGCTGGGTCTACAGTGTACAATATGAATATACACATGAATCGAATGGTCGAAGGTTCCTATCATTCGGCAATTGCGAATTCTGAATGTAACGTAGAAATTTATAAATGAAAGATTGCAATTAAATAAAATCTGCAGGTACTATTTTTAACGACTTTAAATGATGAGTACGATAGCAGAAGAACCTTGAAGAATGCTGTTCATTAATGCAAACACATTGGTGTCGATGGTCCAGCAATTAAATAAAATATAAGTTGAATAACAGGGAGACAATAGATTCCTACTTCACGTAATTAGTTATGAACAACAGTATAGCTCGCGACTTATTCACTTCTAAACGCATACTACGTCTTCACTGCAGAAGCCACGAAAGTCTCACAAATGCACTACGAAATATTTCTATCTCCTGCGACCAAGCGCCAACTACTGCACTCTCCAAGTCTTTCCCGCGACTGCCCCTCGCTACTTCCTGTCCAGCACAGCACCCCCCCCCCCCCCCCCCCACCTGTCCAGCACTTCCATCCAGTCTCCCCATTAACTTGCGCTGTGATTGGCTAGAGCGCTCTCGCCATGTCTTCAGGCCAACGCACACTCACAAACATATTGAAACACATATGAAGTACAGGATTTACATTTAAATAACTTGAAATTAAATAAATATTCCTACAGCTGGACAATAAACACGCTTTAACACACATTATTAAATACATAAACAAATCAAATAAACATAAAGGAATAGAAACAAAAGGTAGGCCAGTAGCCTAATGTCTCTGTGCATTCTAAAACACAGTATATATTTAACCAATTTCTTCATGAATAGTATATATCGGATGTAAACAAAGACACAGACGAATAAATATATTTATAAACATGATGCTACCGTTTTTTCGTGTAACTGTGGAGTACTTATGACCTGATGCGATCAATAGTAATCGGCCACTATGACCTACAATAACTCGTGTACTATTCAAGTTACATACCTGTAATTCATATCAATTTAGGTTTACACTAATAGCTTTCTAAAGACACGTCGATCGACAAAATCGGATGAACTAATTAGATTTTGGAAATTCCTTGCTGGGTGTTACTTCTATAATTTATCGTCAGATACTAAACTTTAAACTAATAAAGATATTGCAAATCTGATGACACCATCAGAATCGTCGTGCAAATAATGGTAATGTCCTTGTTTCTTTTTAAGGTATCAAGATTCCTCTGGCTATTATTAATTTCTACATGAGCTGTGAAATGTCTGCTATTATGGTTTCACAAAGTCCGGCATCTTTGGCACTCCTGGCATACACATCTCCTTCATCGATGCCAAGCACAGTCCTCGATACAGTGTCAACATGAAATTCCCAGCCACGCGGTCGGTCTGGACCACTCGCTGGGGCTGCTGCTCTTGCTCCGCCCAATGTGCGACACCATGCGGCCGCTGACGAGCCGCCCCCGCCCGGGCACGCCAACTCTGAACATAGAATATTTTCAGGGCGCCACAACTCGCCCATTACCTCACAAGCTGATTCCACTCATATTCCATTGGAGACAGATTTGTTCAGCATTTTGGCCACGGGAATACCTCAACATAACGCAGGCAGTTCATTGAGATGCGTGCCACGCGGATTGTCCTGCTGAAAAATGGTACCACAAGACTGTCGCATGCACGGTAAATCAGGACGACACAGGATGTGCGTGAGACCCTATTGTTCCTTCGGTCGCTACCAGTTGTGACGTTCAGGTTACACCCGCCGGCTCCCAACACTGACACCGGGAGTAACAGCTGTGCCTCCCCAAAACAATGGAGGAGTAGTAGCATACGTCTCCCCGTCGTCGCAATACGGGTCGAAGTGGTCATCTGGGCTAATGCTGAACCGCTTTTTATCGCTGTACAAAATGCCACAGCCTTCATCAGCAGTACATGCTTCCCACTCACACCAGCACTCCAAACGCTACCGTTTGTGTTATACACTATAATAGGTTAGCGATATGCACATATACAGATGGCGGTAATATCACCTACACAAGGCCCAAAAGGACAGTGCATTGAAAGAGCTGTCGTTTGTACTGAGGTGATTCATATGAAAAGGTTTCAGACGTGATTATGGCCGCACGACGGGAATTAGCAGACTTTGAACGCGGAGTGGTAGTTGGAGCTGGACGCATGGGACATTCCATTTCGAAAATCGTTATGGAATTCAGTATTCCGGGATTCACAGTGTAAGAGTGTGCCAAGAATAACAAATGTCAGACATTAACCCTCACTGTGGACAACGCAGTGACAGACGGTCTTCACTTAACGACCGAGAGCAGCGGCGTTTACATAGAGTTGTCAGTGCTAAGAGACAAACAACACTGCTCGAAATAGCCGCGGGAGTCAACGTGGGATATACGATGCACATATCCGTTAGGACAGTCCGATGAACCGGCCGCGGTGGTCTAGCGGTTCTAGGCGCTCAGTCCGGAGCCGCGCGACTGCTACGGTCGCATGTTCGAATCCTGCCTCGGGCATGGATGTGTGTGATGTCCTTAGGTTAGTTAGGTTTAAGTAGTTCTAAGTTCTAGGGGACTGATGACCATAGATGTTAAGTCCCATAGTGCTCAGAGCCATTTGAACAATTTTTGACAGTCCGGTGAAATGTGGCGTTAATGGCCTTTGGCGGTGGACGACCGACGCGAGTGCCTTTGCTAAGAGCACATCGCCAGCAGCGCCTCTCCTGGGTCGTAACCATATATTTTGGACTCTACACGATGGAAAACCGTGGCCTGGTCAGGTTAGTCCCGATTTAAGTTGGTAAGAGCTGATGGTGAGGTTCGAGTGTGGCGCAGACACCACGAAGCCACGGACTCGAGTTGTCAAATGGTTCTAACTACTATGGGACTTTGCATCTGTGGTCATCAGTCCCCTAGACTTAGGATTACTTAAACCTAACTAACCTAAGGACATCACACACATCCATGCCCGAGGAGGGATTCGAACCTGCGACCGTAGCCGCTGCACGGTTCCGGACTGAAGCGCCTAGTACCGTCAAGTTGTCAGCGAGGCACTGTGTAAGTTGGTGGTGACTTCATAATGGTGTTGGTTATTTGTGCATGGAATGGACTGAGTCCTGTGGGTCAACTGAACCGATCATTAACTATAAATGGTTATGTTCGGCTACCTGGAAATCGTCTGCAGCCATTCGTGCACTTCATGTTCTCAAACGACGGCGGAATTTTTACCAATACCGATGCTCCGTGTCACCGGGTCACAGTTGTTTGCGATTGTTTTGAAGAACGTTCTGGACAATTTTAGCGAACGATTTGATTACCCAGACCTCCCGACATGACTCCTATCGAACATTTATCAGGTATAATCGAGAGCTCAGTTCGTGCACAAAACCCTGCATCGGCAGCAATTTCGCAGATATTGACGGATATGGAGGCTATATAGCTCAGTGTTTGCACAGTGGATTTCCAACGACTTATTGAGCCCATGCTACGTCGAGCTGCCGCTCTACGCCGGACAAAATGTCGTCTAATACGATATTAGGAGCTATCGTATGATTCTTCGTCACCGTAGTGTATTGTTAACGGTAGCCTAAACATGTGACGGTAATTCCATAGTCCGGCTGCTGCTAATCTCTGATCAGTGCTGGCGGATGACACACAATGTTTGCAGGGAGTCCATTATTTGTTCTCGGAGGGCAGGTGGGGGTGTGACAGGGTTGCGATATGCTTGCTGTACAGATGGACAATCCTTTCTTGTGATGCTGGTCGACTGTAATCTTGACGACGAATATACTTGCCTTGAAGTTCCCATGCAGACCAACATTTGGCCATTGTCACATCAGAATGCTCCAACAAATGTGAATATTGTACGATTCGACCAGCCAGCCTACTGGAGAACCACCGAGAGGCTCCTTTCAGATACTGTCAGGAGATGATAAACGCTGTCTCACTAATGCACTCCGGTAACCGATGCAACGTTAACCATTCACAAAAGATTTCATCAGGCGAACATCCACAATCGAGGAACATGGAAAAGAATAAAAAAATCCGCTTCACTTGCCAGTAATTTCTGTTTATTGCGCGACCGGTTTCGAAGCCTATAACTTTATCTTCAGAAAACATAAACGTGTGGCGTTCGGACCGGTCAGTCATGGAGGCTCTCACTCACGTCATAAAACGAATCGAGCGACAGCCACAGCGCCCGCCAGGACATCACCCACATGTCTGTCTGGCCTGATCGCCACACATTTATGTTTAAATAATTATTTGGTGGTACCACAAGATGAAGCAATAGGTTTCGAAACCGGTCGTACAATAAACAGAAATTACTGGTAACGCAAGCGGAATTTTTTAGTCTATAACTAATCATTCACATAACCGCCCGTGGTGTGTTCGGGTAAGAAGTTGCATTGACAATGATCTTCTGTTCCGGGTGCTAGAAAATGACTCTCCTATAAAAGGGTTTAGGGTCGCTACGCTTTCGTTATCCAAAAAAGATCGCGGTTTTAAGTTACTGCGCACGGTTCCTTTCCGGACAAGTAGGAATCTTAGAACACTCTTAAAAAGGGACTTTATTTACCAAGCTCGCAATTTAATACTTCCGGAGAAACTTTCGAATTTGTTATTTTGCGTCGTCGCAGATAAACTTAATTAGGAAAGTCTTCGCTAATTGGATCGATGGTGTAAGGCCAGCGATGAGACAGCCGTCAACTTCTGTCCGCGTGGGATTGGATTATATTTCTTTGCAATATTCTTTCACCCTTTGGAAAGAGAGTGAAGCCATTCGTAAAACTTATATACTGTCATTTTAAATTATTTAGTATTGCTGTGAACAAAGAAGTGATGAGCGCACGTGTCTGCAAAAATTAACGGTACGTTTTCAATCCTGAGCGCGAACTCTTTGCTTTTTCTTGTTTTCTGCTATGTTTGTTTCTTACAAAATATCTTCTTCTAGGGAAAGTTAAAAAGACAAAGCAAAACTGTTACCCAATTATTGGTTTCTTCCAATGTGTTTTTCCGAAGACTCAGTTGTTTTCCTCCTATCGCGGTAAATCTACGAGTATACGGTCCGTGAGGCTGTACCATTCACCATGGAAATAGGGAAAAATGAAACATTCTGTCCACGAAACACACTCGACGAAGGCCATTTTCCTGCACACTTTCTCGCCTGATACGGGATGAAAAGCAAATTTGTTTTACGTTGCTGAAAAACACCTCTGGAAATTTAATTTTGAGTGCACATATAGTTAATTGACAAAACTGCTATTCTAACTCCACGCGCCTGATAACTGGTATGTGACCACAGGACTCACACTTCCTGTTAGCAAGAGGCTCTTCTCCTAAATCTGTCTGCAGCATCATGTAATCCCTAATTCCCCAAACTCCTGGAAAGTATTAGTTTGCGTGCCTGATAACAACAAAAAAATCCTTATTTCTTAGTGTTTTAGTGGTTCCACTTGGTTTGAAAAGGATGTTCCGTCATGACCTGGGAAGTAAAATAAGATATGATGGATTATGCATCGAGGACATGAGAAACAGTGTGACACGGGCAACGAAGATATTTCCGCTAAACGAAATACTGTCGACCATAAGCCGACCGTCGAAGTAGTTCCGAGACTGATTTTATTCCTGGTGTATAAGCGACGTCAGCGCGATAAACTAGGGTGCAGCTGCAATTAACAGCTGTAAACAACAGAGTTACAGTCGACTCGTCGGTTAGAAGGCAGTGTTAAGTGGACGGGTGGCCGTTGTGTATCAGCGCCGTTGCATCTCAGATCGCAATTGAACATCATCTCTCAGTAAAGCGTTTAAGACACTCTCCATAATGTTTTGAAGAAGAGCAGTGCATCCAGAGTTCGTGCCGTGCACCTTTACTCCCGAACGACGTGTAGACGCGCGCCACGACTTGATTGAAATGCAAAACGCGGAAAATTCTTTTCTCGGAAAAAATCAGCACTGACGAGGCTTAGTGTTATCAATACGAACCTCCCGAAAGTAACAGAGTGCAGAAACTGACGTGAAGGGTCAGCACTTTGACGACGTAACCGACATTCAAGCCAATGTGACGCGTGAGTTGCACAACATTCTAAAGAAGCACTTTTCTGACAGTTACACGTGGTTGTATGCACGTTCTGTGCGTGCTACTCATATGGGCGAAGACTATGTAGTTCATCTGAAGCATTAAAACTATCATCTTAAAACGTGAACTTCCTGAACTGACCGGGTTGGCCTTAATGTAAGGGAGAAAGTTTTGAACAATTACACACGTCTGGAACACAGCAACCTTTACAACTAAATATTGGACTGTGGACCAATATTTTATTTGGTTCACTTTTTATATTGATTCACCTGCTGGGACATTCGGCATGTATTTTTTTCCAAACAGTTTTATTGGAAGTTACATTTATGCGTTACTGATTCTTCTTCGTGCTAATTTCATTAGCTGACGACCACAGAAGATTTTTCACATTGAACGTTACTGCGTTAAGAGAGATGCTGAGAGGAAAACTTGATGGCCCTCCTTGGAGCAGGCCGTCACGCGCTTGCTCCCTTCGTCTGGCTTTGTTCGACGAGGGGCCATTAATCTCCGCGCGAACGTCGGCGCATCTATACGAGATAGCCATTCTGAGAGAGCTGTTAACGTTGCCTTTTCGTCGGCCCAGCTGCAAGAAGCCTCCGCATGGGAGGTACGCTTCGTGACTGTGGCTTCGTTAGGAAGTGTGTGTAGCATGAAGGGCATTTGAAAGTGACTTGCGAAATATACAATTGCTTCCAAATCCATATATATCCAGGTGATCAAAAAGTCAGTATAAATTTGAAAACTTAATTAACCACGGAATAATGTAGATAGAGAGGTAAAAATTGACACACATACTTGGAATGACATGGGGTTTTATTAGAACCAAATAAAAACAAAGTTCACAAAATGTCCGACAGATGGCGCTGGACAGCAAAACGTCAGGGACTGCGCATGACAATCGTGTATCAAAGGAGCTGTAATGAGAGAGAGAATCAGATGCGCCAGCAGTCGCAGAATGTTGACGTTACCTGAAAAGGCGCTTTTTGTGAAGCTGTATTATCGGAGTGGGGAATGTGCTAGTTCAGCGTTACGATCCTATCGCCATAGGAAGGGGATTCGAACGGGTAAAGATCCGTTGACAAATGCAGCTGTGGCCAGAAATTTCGAAGAAAGAAACCACGGGTTGTTTAGACGATAGACCCCGTAGCGGCCGACCGAGCACACGGCGTAATGCTGCTGAGACCAGGAAGAAATGGAGACTGTAGCGGGTTCGTCTATGCACGGGGAAGTCAGCGCTCGTGCAGTCGCACGTCGCACCGGCATTTCATACACTACTGTTTGGTCGGCACTGAGGCGTACCGTCAGATGCTATCCGTACAAAATCCATCGGCATCATGAACTGTTACCTGGCGATTTAGTGAAGCGGAGGGCATTTGCGGTGTGGGCGTTTCAAAAGACGGCGGAAGATGACGATTGGTTGAGTAAAGTGTTGTGGGCCGACGAAGCTCATTTCCCGCTCCGAGGGTCTGTCAACACCCACAACTGCAGAATTTGCGCTACCGAAAATCCTAGGCCTGTCGTGGAAATTCCTGCCTCGAAGGTCCCTACAAAATTGACAGTGTCGAAGAAATTATTGTCACCTCGCGTTTGTGGTTTTGGCTGCCGTTTCTGTGTGTGTGTGTGTGTGTGTGTGTGTGTGTGTGTGTGTGTGTGGATTCGACGTTCCCTACGAAGCTATGACCATTTTATCAGGTTGTTTCTAAGGTTCCGCATCTTCGTTGGTAATAACGGAATCCTTATAGCATCGCTTTGTAGTGTGTTTGTCCGTCCGTCCGTCTGTCCGACTGTTAAAACCCCTTTTTCTCAGCAACGGGTAAATGTATGAAGCTGAGGTATTAAAATTTATGTCACTAAGGTGTACTATGATTTGCAGATCTAAAAAGCTGAAGCTTTTAAGTCAGTACAGTCAAAAGATACGGTCATTTATGTCGCAAAGTCACTTATTAAAAGCTATAGGTTACTTCCCGTTGGTTTAGAATGGTGAAATTAGGAAAGAACCAAGGTTCCACAGTAGACGTAAAGGAAAAAAAAAACGACAGTAAGTAATCTGTAACTATATCAAACGAAAAAAAAATTTGCGATTGTTATCCACCTTCCAACTTTAAATTCAAACATTCTCGAAGCTCTTGGAATCTCTGGGACCAGTATCCTGCGAGTATCAGCGTTAAGTTCTCCGATTTCCGGAGTGGATGAACTGTCTACATACATAATTAACTCCGTACGGAATCCTTATTGCGCGAGTCGCACCTTACAAATTTTTTTGTACGACGTGCTTGTGTGTCATGGTCCTCGTTCGTCACAAATCACATTTTTTACAGCAAACATTGGAAATTACCTGCCTGGAAGGTCGCTTCAGTGTTGACCTCGTAGAAGACATGATTATCACACCGTCTCGAAACTTCCTGGCATGTTGCAAATGAGTGTCGCGACCACAACTTCCGCGCGTTCGTCGCTGATTGGCTGCCGTTTGTGTGTGTGTTGGGGGTGGGGGGGGGGGGATGGGGGCGGGGCGTGCTCGATTCGGCGTCCCCTACGAGGGTGTGACCTCTTTCGTCAGGTTGTTTGTTTCTCTGTGGTCTGTATATCAGAGACGACAGTGAACTGTTAGGTTTACGGACGTGCAGTACTGGGCAGAGCCCTACTAACAGTGCTGGTGTTGTGGTTGCCGACAGGTGCAGCCGGTGGCGGAGCTGTCGGAGCTGACCCGTCGCTGCGGTCTGGACGGCGCCGCCTTCGAGCTGGACGATTCCAACATCAGAGGCGGCACGCTGAGGCGCAGCGGCAGCAGGCGGTTCGCCACGCAGACCACGGTGAGTACACGGCAGGCCCTGCTGGCTGTACTACTGCTCGCCGCGTAAGCTGCTGCCATTCCATGAGTTTGGGGGCATCACAGCGCCTCTACGTGGAATACTTCGTAACACCAGCTCTGTCCAGGAGACAGGTGCAACAGTGGGTACAAGGTGACCCGCAGGCAGAGACCTGCGTCTCGTCCAGTTTTTTTTCTTTTCTTTTTAAATATTGCAAATGAGGTGCCACCACTGTTACATTCCTCGCCTGTTCCGACGACCTGCATTGCTGAGCCTCAGGTGGAAGCCTCGAAACGAAACGGCACTTGTGCCATGTTTCATGAGGCACCAGGCCGCCGGGTCACTGGGTCCCAAGGTCGCCGTGGCGGCCATGGCTGTCCCTGCAAGATAGTTGTCTTTCAGACACTATCTCTGCAAGCACCCACGCCAGCCAAAAGTTGACGTCAGGAAAAGCTGTTATCTTTGCAGCCATTAGCGCCGCAACTTGTATATAAGGGACACGAAATCGGTGTACTGCACAATGTCTTCGACTGATATACAACCAGTTGCTACTACTTCAAGGGATTGAACATTGGAAGAATTGTTTGTAAGTACACTACGGAACACTGGCTTCGTTATATAATTTATGTAGAATTATTGTGATTGGACACTTAGAGAATGCATTAGATTGTTTGCAATTGCATCTTCCACACACTATAGTACAAGATATTATATTACATTTCCGAAATGAAAAAATTAAGTATCAATTATCTCAATATAGATTACCAAACAATTATATTTTTGAAAGTAGTGTAAATGTGCCTATGATACGTGAAATTGTAGTTGATGCCACTATTTTTGGAAGAAAATTTAGGTTAAACATACCAATGAACTGGGCCATAATATGTCATTTAGCTATGGCAGATATGCAACCATTTAATTGGTTTAATAGCACATTTAATGTTGAATATTATCTTATCAAATTATATATAGCAACAGATAATTTCAAACAGATCAATATTTGTGGACCATGTCTGCATAAATTGTTGGAAACTAAGCCTAGAGAATTAATACGTACAATGTTTAATATCGATTCCTTGGCTTTAATTATAATGCTCAGCAATCCAGCCATTAAGGGTCCAGGATATCCAGGACGCCCTACTCCACTTACAAAGCATGAGGAAAGAGGTATCCTTCTGCTGGGTGCCAGGACACATTAGTATTTAGGTGAATGATAGGGTGGATGTGGCAGCTAAAGAGGCGTGTCGTGATCCTCAATCCAGCACACTACATGCTGCTGCCTCGCATTTTAGGTACATTGTCCTGTGTCCATGGGAGGAAGAGTGGCCGGAGGTGGCAGACACTAAGCTGCGTCTAGTAAAGTCCCCAACGCGGCCGTGGTATACCTCCTCATCGTCTCATAGGCCACAGCCCTATAACGCGCGACATTTTGCCCCGGCCAGAAGACCCTCTAATGTGTGGTGCTTGTGGTCTTTCGATTGTTGTGCACCACGTTTTACTAGAACGTGTTTTATTTTCAGACCAGAGGACAGCGGCAGATTTACCGACAGATTTGTCCGCTATTTTAAGTAACATTTAGACAAATGTGTGTAGAGTTCTACAGTTCTGTGCTATGTCCAACTTGTTTCTTAATATGGTGATGTTCTTAGTGTACGAGGATAATCCCAAAAGTAAGGTCTCCGATTTTTTCATAAGTACATAGACCTGTTTATTTCTACAATGCTTTACATCAGTTTACAGCTATTTTTCGACATAATCAACTTCTGTCGATGCATTTTTGTAGACGCTGTGGAAATTTTTGTTTTCCCATGTCATACCAGCTTGCCGCCATGCTGATTACAAAGTTATGAACCTCTTCTTTCACCTCGTCGTCGGAGCTGAATCGCTGGGACCGCAATTAACTCTGACAGTTCCTGTGAGACTCTGAGAAAACTCAAACGGGCAATTCAGAACTGAAAAGAGGAATGTTGAGCAAGGGCGTACACATTCTCCATGACAACGCTCTCCCACACACCGCGCGGCAAACCGTTGCTCTCCTGCAACAGTTTCAGTAAAACATAATCACCCACCCACTCTATAGTCCTGGCTTGGCGCCCAGTGGCTATCTCCTGTTCCCTAGGTTAAAAGAACATTTGGCCGGAAAGCAATTCAGTTCCGACGTCGAGGTGAAAGAAGAAGTTCATAACTTTCTGAACAGCATGGCGGCGAGCTGGTATGATATGGGCATACAAAAACTGCCCCGACGTCTACAAAAATGAATCGACGGAAATGGTGATTGTGACGAAAAATATCTAAATTATCAAAAAAATAGGAGACCTTACTTTTGGGATTACCCTCGTATTAACAGGGTGACTGGCTCACTCATGGTTTTTGTAAGTAATTTCTCCGTGCTGTTGTTTTACCTCCTTTGCCGTTTTCTTAGTATTTTAACCTCAGCATTAGTACTTTTCACGCTTTTTCCGCTGTCTTACGACATGTGAGATGAAGTTATTGTGTGTTCAGCGCGAGTGTGGTGGAAGTGAGTCAGTATCATTTTGTAGTTTTCCTTCTCACAGTCTGACAACATTTTTGTCCTTTTATCCAAACCCCGCCGTTGAGCGTCCGTAAACCCAAAACACACACACACACACACACACACACACACACACACACACACACACACACACACACACACACACAGACAGAAACAAAGCTAATACCGGAGCTTGCAGTGAAAAGTAATTATTTCTGTGGCCGATAGGAAATGAAAATGTAATCCGCTCGATGGATATTAAAACCAATACCGCTCATACTGCGACAAGCCAGCACACACCACTAGAAACATAAGTACCTAACTTCCGTACACCCCATCCATAAGTCAGTCAGTGCTCTAATACTAGTTTAAGGTAACAAACAAGTATTTCATAAGCGACAGGTTTATGTTCAAAACCAAAAGTTTCCTAAAATGCTGTGACATAGTATACCATTTGAAAGTGAAAGAGCACACCGTTGCATCTGAAAATTTCCATACATTCTCGCTCGGCGATTCCATTAAATGATGCGGTTATTCCGCCGTTCCGTTCTGATGCGACCTGTTCTGACGCCAGTTCCATAGGATCTATGAGGGTGTACTGAGAAGTAATGCCTCCGAATATTTTATTTGTAAACTCTTAAAGCTTTTTTAATCAAAACAAACGTCATTAACATTCTAGTTAATTGTTGTTCTTGTCCGCATATTAATTTCTCTCCCGTCAGGTTTAGCTGCTAATACAGCGCGTTCAGTGAGCCACTGATGACTTTTCCAGTTCTGTGCGATATTTGGGGAAAATTTGTGAATCAATTCGCCTCTGATTTTATAAAAGATTGGTGCAACGTGGTACATTGTGTGGATTTATCGATTGTCATTTTCCCCACTTCCAGCGCTGAGTACTTGTCGTGCGCCCCTACCAAAATATCCATCCATCATATATCCAATTTCAAACAATTCCAGTTAAGAACAAACGAATAGAAAACGTAAACGTTCCTAATGGCAAATCTCAGAAAGTTATTGACCGAGTAATTTGAGATTTTGACACATCGTTGCAATGGAATTGCCCGTGGTTTTATATACTTTTTTAATACATTTTCGAAATTTGTTTCGAATATCTTTATCAATAAAGAAGTAATGAAACAAAACGTCATGCCTGACGCAGCAGTTTCTGGCGCATCTCTATGTTTATGACGTCATATCTCCTGAGGTATGTGTCGTACATTGATATAAATTTACCGGCACATTTAGTGGATACTGTGTGCAAAACATGTTGTGAGTAGAGTTAGTAGTAACGAAGTAGTACAATCAAACATTGCTGATACGGCAGTTTTACGGCATTTACAGCTAAAATATTGTACGGGGTAACCTTTTCTCCTTTCATTATTTAATGTCGAGTGTCACCGAGAAAAATTGTCCTAAATGTTTGGAATTATAAATTATGTTAAGTTTGTTGCCTGTAACCAAGTGCTCTCATTCTCAAATACTGGAAGAATAAATCTGAGTATTTTCGCAAGGTGGCATCTCACTGTTTATGAGTCATACATCCTGAACTCTCTGTCGGACTCTCTCCTTTTTTTCGGCTCGGAACCTTCGCGGGCGTCGGAGAGCAACTCATCAAAGTTTCATAGCCTTCGAATGAATGGTTTAGGAACGCATAGAGGACAAACACACAAAGAAACATTCATTTTTATTTATATAGATGAGCGAGTATCTGCTTTCCAGATATGTGCGTGCATTTATACGCAGGAAACACGGCAGATACTATTCCGAAACCAAATTCATCAGTTGTGTAGCTTCCAGGACCAAACACCAATTCTCTAGAATGAGATTTCCTCTCTGCAGCGGAGTGTGCGCTGATATGAAACTTCCTGGCAGATTAAAACTGTGTGCCCGACCGAGACTCGAACTCGGGACCTTTGCCTTTCGCGGGCAAGTGCTCTACCAACTGAGCTACCGAAGCACCTTCCAAACTTTACAGAAGCTCTCCTGCGAACCTTGCAGAACTATCCTTTCTTTCAGGAGTGCTAGTTCTGCAAGGTTCGCAGGAGAGCTAGTTGGAAGGTACGAGACGAGGTACTGGCAGAAGTAAAGCTGTGAGTACCGGGCGTGAGTCGTGCTTCGGTAGCTCAGTTGGTAGAGAACTTGCCCGCGAAAGGCAAAGGTCCCGAGTTCGAGTCTCGGTCGGGCACACAGTTTTAATCTGCCAGGAAGTTTCACCAATTCTCTAACTTTCAAAACAACTGCAGCATAGTCACATAAAACATGGCGGCTAATACTACATTGTGGCACTGCAGGAAGGGTGGGGGTGGGTGAGAGGGTGGGGGGAGGGGAGAGGGGGAGGAGTCGGCAGCACATGGCGTGCTATAGCCTTTCTAGGAAATGTATTAGCGCTCTGACTCATATCCAGCACCAGACTGAGCCAAGTGGAGACCTACACGCAATGCAAATCATGTTCCGAGCTCCGCCACTTACGGCAGCACCGCGTCAGCGCGATTTCAGCAAATTAAAGATGCTAGCTGGACTATCTTTGGTCGAGTATGTGTGAATAGTATTGGGGAGAAGAGAAATTTGTGCCAGAAGAAGGGATCGATTGGTAGAATACGTTCTGAGGCATCAAGGGATTACCAGTTTAGTACTGGAGGGAAGCGTGGAGCGTAAAAATTGTATAGCGAGACCAAGAGATGAATACTGTAAGCAGATTCAGAAGTATGTAGGATGCAGTAGTTATTCGGAGATGAAGAGGCTTGCACAGGATAGAGTAGCATGGAGAACTGCATCAAACCAATCTCTGGGCTGAGCAACACAGCAACAACAACAACAACAACAACAACAACAACAACGTTGGTGGAAGCGGACTGTGAGATATAACTATCTTGTCGATAGGCTAGGACATAGTTGCTAACTTGATTTCAATGACATAATCCTCGAGTCTACATCGCAAAAAAACCAAAACTACAAACTAAAATTATCATTAGGACACAGTTTCCGGAAAGGGATGTTTTCTCTATTTTAACTAACAGTCTTTTTTCTTTATTAGTATTTTACGGTTTATTAATAACCTTCGAAGAGGAAACAAAATCTATTATTTATTTCTGTATCTATTCTGCATCAGACGAAAAACTATGTACAATAACTGCCATAAACAATTCTGTACATACTTTGTTTTACTTCCAATTTTTTAACAAATGTTATAAACCAGTAACTTATTTGTTGCAGTCATAAAGCATTAGCTGAGAGATGCAACTGCGTCTATCCCTTGGCTTTTTAGAAGCAAATCGAGAGAGTCCCACGACGATTTAAAACTCTTCAGATAGCTACTGAAACATGGTGTGCATGTCACGAAGACACACATTTGCGCACTATTGTCGGCATGGAGACAGTTTGTGGTGTGGCCAGCGAAAGAGAAAAAATGTGTAGTTTCTTTTTATCCTCTCCATTCTGTACTAAGGTTATAATACTCATACACAACCGTTTTTCGTGAATTCAGCTACACCACAGCCGGCCGATCCAAGAAGAAAACTTAGATCCGGAAGCATGGCACTTCTCCACTGTCTCACTTGGCTTCAACGGCACGGTCACACTCACGTCATCGGAAAGTCCCTGGTGAAGGAATCATTGAGCAATTTAATCAATTGCGTAATTCCGCCCTCGCATACAATGTCATAACGAAATACGCACGCAGCCGTCTTTCCGAGTCACCGCTTTCTCCGGCAGCACGCCTTGACATTTCAGCTGTTACGATACATTGCATAATGCAAAGGCTGTATGCAGTGCCAGTAATGAGACAAACACCTGCTGGTCTACGTTAGTTTCAAGAACCTCTTCGTAAGCAGCGCGCATTTTTCTACCAGCACCTCTCTCTCTCTCTCTTTCTCTCTTTTCAGCGGAACTGTCATCCCAAAGTTAGCTTTTTTGTCTCTACATTTTTCAAAGATAAATAATAAAACTAAATGTGGGAACCTTTGCAGCAGATGAGTATGGTATCATAATTGAAATAATTGACATAGCTACACACAAATTCTGATTCTTGCTTATTCGTACGGGCTGTGGCTTTAACCATTAGGCGGTCTGAGCACGCCACCTATCCCAATATTCTTTCGTGGTAAATGATGTTTCCACCTGTATTTCCGAACATGTACTCCTACCACGGCGTGTTTGGGCGTACAGGATTAGCATAAAGTCATTTCCTGATTTAAAAAATTTACTTCTGAGTAGACACGGGTATGCGGTTTGTTGCAAATGATAGCGTAACACTAAGTTTTTTTATTTTTATTTATTTTTTTTTTTAGGGGGGGGGGACATACAGTATCCCATGCGTTCCGTTTAGGCGACACACAATTTCTCCCCATGGTTTTGCTAACATCTACTCCCTCATGGCCCCTACAGTGTCTCGTATTTTTCCCCTTCAGGAACTGGTAAACAGAACACTTAATCCGTAACGTAACCTCACAAAAGAAGGTAAAGATGGATTACATTGGTTCAATGATAATGTGCAAACACGGCGAGAAGTGCATGCTGGAACACAAATGCAGATGCTAACCAAGTCTGCAGGTTGCGCATCTTTCTTTCTTTCTTTCTTTCTTTTTTTTAAATTATTGGATTTCGGCCCGTACCCATTCAGCCATCTCAATAGTAATGTCAGTAATGACGACACGAAAGTAAGGACAACGCAACACCTTTTGAGGGGAGAAAATCTCTAATCGGCTATCAATTGAACCCGAGCACCTTCACGTAAGGTTGCGCTATTGTATGTGATCACGAAAGGTACCACTGGAATGTCGTCAATACGGTTGCCAATGCCGGTTGTGGTCTGAACGTTCGGGCAAATGGTTGGTGCTCATATGGTGGTTGCTTCCGTATCGAAGGGTGCCCCAGTGTATGGTGTTTTAAGAGGCACCGTATTGAAGATTTTTATCACACACAGGGAAAGTGGAAATACATCATCCGCTAAGCAACAACGAGGAAGAAAGTTTGTATTGAGTGGTAGTGATAAACAGTCGCTGAAGAGGTTCAAATGGCTCTGACCACATCTGAGGTCATCAGTCCCCTAGAACGTAGAACTACTTAAACCTAACTAACCTAAGGACATCACACACATCCATGCCCGAGGCAGGTTTCGAACCTGCGAAGAGGGCTGTGACGAAAACTAAGATGACTACACTGCAAAAGTCATTGCAGAACTGCTTGTCGCCCTCGCGATACCTGTCAGCACCAAGACAACACGAAGGATGCTCCAGAAGCTGGGAATTGCACGGCGGAATTCCAAAACCACTTATCACTGACACAAATGCCCGTGACAAAGAAACGTGATGCGAAGCCATAAAACCTGGACTATGGACCAATCGAAGAATATCATGTGGTCGGATGATTCTTGTTGCACATTGTTTCCAATTTGTGGCCGAGTTTACGACCCAATAGTGAAATATGTGGGGGTTTCGTGGTGATGTGGGCAGCCATATCGTGGTATTCCATGTGCCCCATGGGCACTCTGCAAAGTAGCATTACTGCCAAGGATTACGTGACCATGGACGATCAGGCCCATCTCAGGGTACAATGCTGTGTTCCAAGACGACATAGGCCTTGATCGCGACGTCCAGAACTGCTTTTGTGAGCACGAGAATGAACTGACCACCACAATCACCAGACCTCAATATCATCGTTCCCTGAACGTGCCACTGTTTTGCGGGAAGGACGCTGTAAGATTCCCCTTGAAAACAATACAGGATATGTATTTCCACAGTTCGAGACGGCTGGAAGCCGTATTAAATTCCAACGAATGCCGTATTAGACACGGTAATGTATGTTGTTTCTGTGGTGCTTTCTTGTTTTTGTCCATCACCTGCATGTTCAATACTCGCGCGCGCGCGCGCGCGCGCGCGTGTGTGTGTGTGTGTGTGTGTGTGTGTGTGTGTGTGTGTGTGTGTGTGTGGTCTTCAGTCCAGAGACAGGTTTGAAGCAGCTCTCCATGTTACTCTACCCTGTGCAAGCTTAATCTCCCAGTACCTACTGGAACGTACATCATTCTGAATTTGTTTAGTGCCGACCGGGGTGGCCGAGCGGTTCTAGGCGCTACAGTCTGGAACCGCGTGACCGCTACGGTCGCAGGTTCGAATCTTGCCTCGAGCATGGATGTGTGTGATGTCCTTAGGTTAGTTAGGTTTAAGTAGTTCTAAGTTCGAGGGGACTGATGACCTCAGCAGTTAAGTCCCATAGTGCTCAGACCCATTTGAACCATTTTTTTTCTGTTTAGTGTATTCATCTCTTGGTCTCCCTCAACGATTTTTACCCTCCACGCTGCCCTCCGATACTAAATTGGTGATCCCTTTATGCCTCAGAATATGCCCCACCAACCGATTCCTCCTTCTAGTCAAGTTGTGCCACAAATTTCTCTTCTCTCCCGTTCTATTCAATACCTCCTCATTAGTTATGTGTTGTACCCATGTAATCTTCAGCATTCTTCTGTAGCACCACATTTCGAAAGCTTCTATTCTCTTCTTGTCTAAACTATTTATCGTCCATGTTTCACTTCCATACATGGCTACACTCCATACAAATACTTTCAGAAACGACTTCCTGACACTTAAATCTATACTCGATGTTAACAAATTTCTCTTCTTCAGAAACACTTTCCTTGCCATTGCTAGTCTACGTTTTATATCCTCTCTACTTCGGCCATCATGAGTTATTTTGCTCCCCAAATAGCAAAACTCATTTACTACTTTAACCGTCTCATTTCCTAACCTAATTCCCGCAGCATCACCCGATTTAATTCGACTACATTCCAATATCCTCGTATTGCTTTTGTTGATGTTTACCTTATATCCTCCTTTCAAGACACTGTCCATTACGTTCTGCTGCTCTTCCAGGTCCTTTGCTGTCTCTGACAGAATTACAATGTCATCGGCGAACATCAAAGATTTTATTTCTTCTCTATGGATATTAATTCCTACTGCGAATTTTTCCTTTGTTTCCTTTACTGCTTGCTCAATGAACAGATTGAATAACATCGGGGATAGGCTTCAACCCTGTCTCAGTCCCTTCCAAACCACTGCTTCCCTTTCATGCCCCTCGACTCAATCCGAATAGTCGTGGTGGCCGTAATTATGAATCCCTTCTACCAATCCAGCAGTCCGAAAATGTTTCATACCAGAATTCGCGAACATGTAACTCCTAGTGTGGTGGTGCGCCATGTTGTGGGATGCACCATCCATGCTTGAAATTCCTGTAGCTGAGGCGCAATATAGAAGTCCAACATGCATCCATAAAAGCTTCATGACTCAAGAAGAGATTTGAAACAAACCGCGTAGCTGTGTCTAGCGTATTTCCTTAGAGATAAATGTTTGTAATCAGGTAAATACTGTACGTTCACCCTGCAAAACAGTACAACGGTACCTGTGGGGAGATACAGGGAACCCTGCGTTACATTGCCGCAAGAGATATAGCTGCACTGAATTAATGACACTGAAATTGAATGAATAAACCAACAGGAATGTAGTCAATGAATATGCAATGGCGTGAAATGATATCAGTGCAAGCAAGCTGCATCTGCAATAAATCATTATGCAGTGATGATTGAAAATTAGTGCCAGAGCGGGCCTGGAGCCGACTGGTATGATATTGTTCGGAAATAAAAGGTTTAAACATCAGTGACAAAGTCTGAGTCAGGCCTTTGGGGCGAATTGAGATATTTTTTTAAGGTGAATCAACAGTGCCATCAAATACCGCATTCAAAACAAAATACCAGCCGCGAAAACAACTTGTAATTCATCGATAGTGTAATGAATCAAGACGAAGTTGTAAATCATCCGACTGAATTCTTGAATTCACTTGCGTACGTCTAGATATTAAAAACTGCCGTGTCTCTCGTTCTTCTGAGGAATATCAATCTGCCACTATTGTGCAACGTTACCAGAATTTTGGTGAAAAAGATGATGAACAGTATAATTGAAGCTGCAGTATTAAAAGGAAATTTTAAAGGAGAAGGTGTACTGTTACCACGCATCCCAATGATTCCAACAGATATGCCTGTCGAGTTTAAACGCTTGCAGTTTCCGGTGCGACTCGCTTTTGCAGTGGCCATCAAGAAGGCGCAGTGGTAGTCACTACAAGTATGTGGGCCAAATACGGAAAATCTATGCTTCTCATATGGACACTTGTACGTGACTCGCTGGCGCGTCGGGAAACCGTGACATATTCGTGTACGCATCAGACGGAAAAACCAGAAATATTGTGTACCCAAAAGCACTTCAGTAAACAGAATATAAAAACAAGCATGCCAGGTGCAGCGAGTATATTCTGAAACTTAGGTGCTTTTCAGTACATTGATGTATTCGTTGCTTTGTGGAATAAAAGTTTTTTTCACCGAAGTTCTCCTTGCTACGTACCTTAATCCCAATGAAACTCCCACAATTCTCTGACGATAGAGATTCTTCAAAAATGATTGCAGTACGGTTTGTAACATTTCTGAAAAATCTGAAGTACAAGATCGTAGTACTCTGTTGTGATTGAAAATATACTTTCTGACTGGAAAGCATGGAGAATTGTGCTATTTTTGTGTGAGTATCATAAAGTAGTTGACAGTTGTAATACACATCTTTCTGTTAATTGTTTTTGATGCGTTACGTTAAATTTTGAAAGATGTTTACTTTCACATTAGATTAACATGGATTACTGAGAGAAAGGCCTGTAATTTGTTTTGAGCAGTTCGTTACTGGTTTAAATAATAGCTTTAAATTGTGATAGGAGGCTTTTACGCAAAGTAAAAAGTGCAAAGTTATAAGTTGTTCTGTGAAACAATCTAATTGTTTTTTTGTACGCCAAGCGGTTGTAGGCGCTACAGTCTAGAACCGCGCGACCGCTACGGTCGCAGGTTCGAATCCTGCCTTGGGCATGGATGTGTATGATGTCCTTAGGTTAGTTAGGTTTAAGTAGTTCTAAGTTCTAGGGGACTGATGACCTCAGAAGTTAAGTCCCATAGTCCTCGGAGCGATTTGATTTTTGATTCGATCTTTTTGTACATGGGTAATCATTTTGTAAAATTTGGATCTATGTAATGAGCTGATGATAAACTGATTCAGAAGACAGATATTAGGGCTGGCTAGATGTCTTAAATATTAATTTCATTAACTTACGATCAGGCAACAACTTTTTTGCATTTTGACTGGCTGGATGGCTTAGGTGATATTGTCGGAGTTTCCGTATTTGACTCATGTAACACACATTTTATTTCACTTGTAAGGACATTATTTGTCTACTAAGCCAAAACGCTCCTAGATCCTATATAAGCTTATTTCTGCTCCATGGTCATTGTCAAGGTATTTGCAAACAAATTGAATTGTTTGGGGATATATCTGTGTCTGTTTGTAACTAATAAGAATTTTGTATATATCTATCTTTGTACTCACTTCCATAATATTTCGCTAACTTTGCCGCTGTCGAATACCTCTCACTACAGAGTATCGTAGGTGTAGAGCAGACGAAATTGAAGATATGTGATGTCACAACTGTCTAATTTGTTGCTGAGCAGTATTCGCACCTGTTTAATATTGACAGTTTCAGTGGACAGCTAAGTCAACGATGTTATGTGCTTATATTATTGGCTTATTCATGGCGCTGCGTGTGGTAGTAGTAAATTCTTTGTTAATGTTCGGTTGTTTTGTGTTTGTCCGTAAATTAATTTTATCCATTTTCGTGTTCTGTAATTTCAATGCCGGCCGGGGTGGCCGAGCGGTTCTAGGCGCGACCACTTCGGTCGCAGGTTCGAATCCTGCCTCGGGCAGAGATGTGTGTGACGTCCTTAGGTTAGTTAGGTTTAAGTACTTCTGAGTTCTAGGGGACTGATGATCTCAGAAGTTAAGTCCCATAGCACTCAGAGCCATTTTTTTTTTTTTTTTTTTTTTACGCATGATGAATGCAGTGTATGTTCAAATTATAAAATATTTTTTCTGAGATATAATTACAACTTAACAAGTTACAAATTTTTTACTTTTATTTGTAATACGGAATCTTGCTTCTTGCCGAATTTTATGATTCCAGTTTATCGGAATGTATCCTATAAATTTTGACGAGTGAGTTTCTGTGTACCAGAATACTTGATATAAATGGCCGTCTCTCTTGATTGTATTGACTTAGAAGCTTAACAATTTTTACACTACCAAGAGACCAAAGACTAATATGTGAAGAATTTGAACTTGATACGCCAACTGTTCGAGAAAAAAAGAGTCTTAACAGACGAACAGACAGACATAAATATGACAGGATTTTTTCGTATTATGTAATTACAAATGAACGATTTTCGGCCTTTCCCCTTTACTTGTGCTGTGAAACCTCGGTTCCTTGAAACGTTGCGGGGAGGTGTTCAGTTTGCCTCACTGTCGTCGCGGTGTTGTCTCTCTATGGTACCCTATCTCTTCGGTATGGATAGCTGAAGAGAATCCGGAAACCAGAGGAGGAAGGAGGAAATACGGGCTGGACAGCGCCAGATGGCGCGCGCGGCTTTCGCTTTCTGGCTGGGAATGCGGAGAGAGGCTCGGCGCGCCATACTCGGTCACCTGTGCGGGCTGAGTGAGTGTGCAGGTGGCTGCGTCATGTCCGCCAGCACTGCACCTCTGCCGACGGACCGTCCGCGCGGATTATGCACGCAAATTACCGCGGGTGACTCTGGCGCCTGCGGTAATGGAGTGGCTGCGATGTTGATCCAGCTGCCGCGGCTGAGAGTGTGCTGTGAGAGGGAATGTGAAAGTCCGCGCGCGCCTTCAGCTGTCGCCGGTAAGAAGGCACCGCTGGAACGCGGCAGCGAAGCGCGTCCGCAACATTTCTTCTGCTTACATTACACAGACCCTGCTGTGGAATTTGTGGTGTTCCGTACCAGTCAATATACAACAGGGTTAAACGTCAAAGAAAGTAACCCCTCTTTTGGTGTAAATATTAACCGATCTTGCGCTACCTAATTGTTATTAGGTTCAAAATTGTTCAAATGGCTCTGAGCACTATGGGACTTAACTGTTTAGGTCATCAGTCCCCTAGAACTTAGAAAAAAAAGTTCAAATGTGTGTGAAATGTTATGAGACTTAACTGCTAAGGTCATCAGTCCCTAAGCTTACACACTACTTAACCTAAATTATCCTAAGGACAAACACACACACCCATGCCCGAGGGAGAACTCGAACCTCCGCCGGAACCAGCCGCACAGTCCATGACTGCAGCGCCCCAGACCGCTCGGCTAAGCCTGCGCGGCTAGAACTTAGAACTACTTAAACCTAACTAACCTAAGGACAGCACACACATCCATGCCCGAGACAGGATTCGAACCTGCGACCGTAGCGGTCGCGCGGTTCCAGACTGTTGCGCCATAACCGCTCGGCCACCTCGGCCGGCTATTATTAGGAAGAAATAATTTAAAAAATACGTTACATTCATCTTTCTCCCTTTTTTCGTGCTCTGTGTCTAAGTTCAGGTTTACTGCGTGATGGTTGAAACATTTATTGGCCTTTTTTAATACACTGGTCAACAACAATTTTATTGCATTGCTATCAGTTGTTCGTACCTAATTTAAGGGTGCTGATTTCAGAACTGAGCTACCCAAACACGACTCAGTCGGTAGAGCACTTGCCCGCGAAAGGCAAAGTTCCTGAGTTCGAGGCTCGGCCCGGCACACAGTTTTAATCTGTCAGGAAGTTTCAAAATCAGCGCACACTCCGCTGCATAGTGAAAATTTCATTCTGGAAACATCCCCTAGGCTATGGCTGAACCATGTCTCCGCAATATCCTTTCTTCCAGTAGTGCTAGTCCTGCAAGTTTCACAGGAGAGCTTCTGTAAAGTTTGGAAGGTAGGAGACGAGGTACTGGCGGGAGTAAAATTGTGAGGACGGGTTGTGAGTCCGTGCTTGGGTAGCTCAGTTGGCAGAGCACGTGACCGCTAAAGGCAAAGGTCCCGAGTTCGACACTCGATCCGGCACACAGTTTTAATCTGCCATGATGTTTCAAGGTGTATAAATATTTAAATCTTTTGAACTTGGCTGGTAACACATATTAAATTGAATTAAATACAAATGAAATAGAAACACAGTCTCAATCTATTCAGTGGTACAAATCGAAAAACATGCCATCATGAAGAAGGTTACAGATTGGCAAAAGCGACTTATAACTAACAGTTGCTGTTGAACCAGAACTTTTCTTTTCAGTTCTTCCGTTTGTGGACTACTCCAGGGAGAACTCGTTCAGTACTCCTCCAGTAGTCAGTCATCATAGGTTTGTCGCCTACTGCTTGAGGTCATGATGGAACCGTTCACCTTCCTGGTTAGTGATGTCTCCCAAGTTGTCAGGCAAGTCATCAAGATGACAGTATAGGAAATGGCGTTTGACAATAGTTTTACACTCCAGCACATGAAATGCTGACAACGTATCATCTATGAGACTTTCATACGTAGCAAATTTATTACTACCAAGAAAGGTTTTCATTTCCGACACGAATGACACCCGTGCAGTCCTTTCCATGACGTTGATATTTCTGATAAATTGGGTATGTTAGGATATGATATTTTTGTGTATGTTTTTCCAATCAGTTCCCTTTGTATTAACAATACGAAAATAGCAATCACTTACGTGATGTACTGGTTCTTACCACAATATGGCAATAGAAAGGTAAACTCTTAGCTTCCTTTTCGCCTCATAGTTGTGATATATTGTATGTGTGGCTCATGCTTTGCCTTTGTCCCCAAAAGTAATTCCAAAATATGTTTTATAATCTTCCCTCACATAGGATGTTCTAGTGCGTCTTTGGCGAATAATGATGTAGTGTCCACAAACTTAACAGAAACTGCCTGGATGACAGTCGTTTCGTAGCCATGATGAAGTGACATTACATCCGAAAGAGAAAAGACGTAATATCATGACCCTGTCGGTGACATAAACATTTAAGCAATTAATCTAACCGCATGCGGATCGAATGGAAAACTTCTAACTGCATGAAAGCCAGAGTACGGAGAGCAAAACCGATTTCAGATTGAAATCAGCTGATCAAAAGTATTAAGAATAAGTAAAAGAATCTCATGTAACCGAGAGTTCGAAAAAATTTGTTGACCAGTGTTATCATGAGATAGTCCATTAGCAAAGGGAGTTGATTACAGAACACTCGTGCGACCAATACTTGAAAATTGCCTGTCAGTCTGGGATCCGTACCAGATAGGATTAGTAAAGGAAATAGAGACGATCCAAAGAAGGATCACCCGTTTCGTTACAGTTTCGTTTAGTAAAACCAAAAACGTTACAGAGATGTTCAGCGAACCCTAGTGGTCAACGCTGCAAGACAGGCGCCCTGCAACACGGTATGTCCTACTATTCAAGTTCTGAGAGCTTACCTTCCTAGAAGGTATACTCTTTCCTCCTACGTATATCTTGCGAAAAAACCATGGAGAGAAAATAGGAGAGATTCGAGCCCCATATACGCTTACCAACAGTCGTTCTTCCAGACTGGAAGAAGAAAATGGGGAAGGAGCACTGCTCCACAAGACAACCTCCGTCACCCACCGTGCGGTGGCAAGCGGAGTGTAGATGGAGATGTAGAAGATCAGGTGTCCATGACAAAACTACTGCACGCAACTGAGACAAATGACAAACATCTCCAGAAGCGTGGAATAATGCAGTATATCTCAAATAGTAGGTTAATCATAGACTGCCTGGCATAGTATCTGCACATGTCAAAAACTAAACACAGACTCCCTTGATTGGCGCGCAACGACGCTATTTATAATCTCGCATTTCTCGCGAGAATGTTCGAGAAACAAATTTTTTGATTACAACAATTTTATAGTTGGCACATTAATCTCAGCAAAAGTTTATATTGTTAGAAGCCAGAATGTCAGGGCTCCAAAAATGTAGTATTGGTTATTCAAATGTTATTCAATTTTACAAAAGAATATTCTCGAATGCGAAAGTGTTTGTCATCAGTAACTTTGCAAACAAATTATTTTTGGCAAAATAAAATCATTGTTTCGAAAATAAAGTGGGACTTCCTGTAGGAGAGCTTCTGTGAAATTTGGAATGTAGGAGACGAGGTACTGGCGGAATTAAAACTGTGTGGACGGTGCGTGAGTCGCACTTGCCCGCGAAAGGCAAAGGTCCCGAGTTCGAGTCTCGGTCGGGCACACAGTTTTAATCTGCCAGGAAGTTTCATATCAGCGCACACTCCACTGTAGAGTGAAAATTTCATTGTACTGGCGATCATTATTTATACTGACTTAAATCTGGCCGTGCAGGGAATCAATGCGGGTCATTCAGTAACCGTTCCCTGTTAAATCGATGGAGCAGTACGTTCCTTATTTTGTCTGGCGCGCCGCACACCGCCAGTTGTGCGAAGATGCTGGCTGCGGCTGGGGAACGGACTGCAGCAACGTGTCACATTGACATGGGCCTCGGAGGCCTACGCACTTGTAATTTTAATCCCGTCTCGGAAATCGAAGCGGGGCTGACAAACTTTAGAGTGATTTTGTAGACTCTTCAGTCACAGCTATGTGATCACCTGTCAAAAGCCTGAGTAACCGGGTTTTGCAGCACGGACCGTAGCGAGATGTTGACGAAGAGAGACAGTGAAGTTCTGGAAGGTACTGACAGGATGTGTAGCCATGCCGACTCCAGTGCTGTGGCCAGCTGCTCTAGGTTTCTCGGCTCAGGATCCATGGTGCCAACAGCCCGATCTAGGTCGTCACACAGAGTCTCAATCTGGTTTAAATCCATGGAGTTTGGTGGCCATAGGAGTACGGTAAACTCAACCTGATGCTCTTCCAGCAATGCGCGTACTCTGCGCGTTGGGTGACACGTTGCATTGTCCTGCTGGTTGACGCCATCGTGCTGAGGATACACAAACTGCATGTAGGAACGGACATGGTCCCCAAGGATAGATGCATAGTTATGTTGATATTTGCACCTTCGAGAATGACGGCATACGACGAAAACAGTCCCCAGATCATGACGCCCTTTTTCCGACCTGGAGCCTTCCGACGACTGTTGCAGTATTTATACGCTTGACACCAGGTTCCATATGCTTCACACCGCACACGCCAACGGCCATATATCCGATGGAACATAAAACGTGATTCATCTGAAAAGGCCACATGCCGCCACTCAGTGGACGTCCAGTTGCTGTGTTGTCGTTGAAATTCCAGTCCTCGTCGCCGATGAACGGCAGTCAGTATTGGTGCAAGAACCAGGCGCCTTCTGCGGAGGCCCATACACAACAACGGTCGCTGAACGATCGTTGAGGAAACACTGTTGGTAGCCCCTTTTCTTCATCTGGGCGGAGGGTGGACACATGCTCAGCAGTTGCACATGTATTCGCCCGTACACTTCTCCGCAGTCGTCTTTCACACCTGTCATCTGCTGCCAGTTCTAACAACCCTACCACAACAAACGTAAAAAATTAATTACGATTGTAGTGTTGCTCACTCTGCTAAATATTGCATTTTTCGGGCAACAACATAGTTATATCATGTGGCAGGTGTCATTAGAGCACAGTTAACCCTTTCGTGGTTGATGGGTCATATATGTCCCACTAACTTTGAGCACCAGTTCGAGTGGCGGGATATATGTTACCCAGCTCTGCACGGTGCTGCCATCTAGGGACGACTGTACTGAACCTGAGAAAAAATCGGGACTGCACTGCAAAGGCAGGAGTGCCAGTTCTGCAAGGTTCGCAGAAGAACTTCTAAGTTTGGAAGGTAGGAGACGAGATACTGGCAGAAGTAACGGTGTGGGGATGGGGCGTGAGTCGTGCTTGGGTAGCTCAGTTGGTAGAGCACTTGCCCGCGAAAGGCAAAGTTCCCGAGTTCGAGTCTCGGTCCGGCACACAGTTTTAATCTGCCAGGAAGTTTCATATCAGCGCACACTCCACTGCAGAGTGAAAATCTCATTCTGAGAACAAAAGTTGTTTGCACTCCTTGTGGTGTACCACTTTGTGCCACACCATGCTTTTCCAACTTTCATGGAATGTAAAGTTTTGTAAGTATTGGTCATGTATCATGAAAACTGAAGTGTAATGAATATTTTTTACACTGGCTCTACACAAATAAAAAGATTACATTCATGTATAATTTGTAGTTATTTTATTCTCCACAAAATCCAGTTTATGGCTAAAAAAAAAGAAAATTACAAAATCAGTCAGTCAGCAGAAAAGGTATCTCGCGTTGGTTCATGGGACATATGTGTCCCACTTCCTGTTGTGAAAAAATGGAGAACTTAAAAAATATTTTGGTGGTGAAGAAAACGTTATCACCTTAATATTTTAAAAATCTGTAAAAAATGAATTTTATCCATGAAAGTGTTAATAAAGTCATTTCTTGAAATAATGGATAAACTAGGCACTCATCTTTTCGTGTTTCCCACGCTGGTCTCGTTGTGAACTCGTGGCTCAATCGTCGAAAATCTAGGTAGTGATGATTCCAAGCTCGGATGCAAAGAGGCCTAGGTGTTATTCTGCGATATTCAAAAGTTTTATAGATGTGTTTCATAAACCATTCTTGAAGATTAAATTTTTGCAAGTTAGGACAATAGTGACGTAAAAAAGTAATCAGCACTCCGAATTTAAGTTACACTTCTTTTTTATTACTTTTGTTGCAATATCACGTAACTCCTTCCAAAACATCACTTCACAATATAAAACATACTTGAAAATATCTTCCTCACTGTTAAAGTTCACATTTCATAAACTGACTACCGAGCGAGGTGGCGCAGTGGTTAGCACACTGGACTCGCATTCGGGAGGACGACGGTTCAATCCCGTCTCCGGCCATCCTGATTTAGGTTTTCCGTGATTTCCCTAAATCGTTTCAGGCGAATGCCGAGATGGTTCCTTTGAAAGGGCACGGCCGATTTCCTTCCCAATCCTTCCCTAACCCGAGCTTGCGCTCCGTCTCTAATGACCTCGTTGTCAACGGGACGTTAAACACTAACCACCACCACCACCACCACCACCACCACCACCACATAAACTGACTACAATTTGCGTCTTTTTAACATGACGACCAAAGCTTGACTCTCTAATAACCGCTTACGCGCCCAAAAATCAGAGTTACAAGTACGTCAAAAATCATAGTGACAAAAGAAAGACTACACAAAAGAATAGTATCATTGCAATATATACATATCGATGTATCGAAGTACCTCTACATAAATGAAATCAAATCTGAATGTCGTCACAGATATATGTTAACTATTTTACAGGAACAGTAGAATATTGCTGGTATCGAGAGGTTGAGGTGAGATGCCGTAATGATTACGTAATTCAAATACCATTATACAGTGATGCACCACAGTTGCCTCGGCGTCGGTTTGGATAACGCCATTATGCCATGCACAGCATACTTCAACCGTGGCGTCACGCGAACATTTTATAAACTTGACGTATCGGAAATGCTTCCACCTTTGGCCCGAAAGACATTGACCACGCTCTTTTGGACGTCAGATAAAATCGCTGCGTTTCTGTATTACGACGACCACTGCAATGCTTTTCGCGTCACCCGGACACCCATTGTATGCCGACGACTGCTAGTGCTGCCACCTGCCGTCTGTGAGTGTTTATCGCACGTTGAGGTCGAACATAGACGCCGGTCACGTTAATGTGGCCGGACAGCGTACGTGTAGCAGTGCAAAGAATTGATGCGGGTCCGCCGACAAATGTTTGTTCGCTAGTGAGTGGTGCAGTATGTCGAGTAATGTGTCTCGCACGCCTCATATCGCTACAGCCGCGCCAGCTATGGCTGCGGACGTGTAAAGCTTCGCTCGTCATCACGGAATCTCCCAGCACGAATAGAAGGAATAATGCAAGACAACCGCCGTTGCAAGGCAGCCGCTTTGAGAAGGCTGTAAGAGAAAATTTGCAAAATTCAAACATCACCTACCGAAGTACAGGTCGTTGTTTCACCACCATACTAACGCGCCTGCCCCGTGAGCTTTATTTCAGCAGGTGCTTTTTTTTCCCTCCGAAAATATTGTTGCAGATGAAATTGAGTGGCACAGTCACCGCGGTGTAGTGGTTATGATTGTAGACTGTTGCATTGAGGGTCGTGAGTTCAAAACTCACCTGAACTGTAAAATTTTAATTTTTATATTCGGTTCGAGTACATTCTAGAAATAACCACAAATGTCAAGAATCATTTTGCTGGAATGTTCTGTAACTCTATATATACCGTACGTGTTTTGGCCGGAGGCAGTTCGCTCTGCGCTCTTGTATGTGCAAGTGCTGATAAACGTTCGAAAAGTGAAGTTAGTGTTCGTCATTCATCTGATTACACCTTCTGCTACTTGACAATTTTATAGTCCCCCCCCCCCCCAAATCAGGATACACCATGTCATTTTTTTTGTTCCAAAATTAGGACCAGTGCAATGGTAAAAGGACCGGGTAGCATAAATGATAAGGAGAATTCGCGCCGAGAGACTTTGCGAACACTTCTGAGGCGAAGTGGGAGTACAGGAACAAGTATATCTATTGGGGAGAAGAGATAATGACCAAATAGTTATAAGGTGAAGAAATAGCAAGTAGCTAATTTAAAGTGAGTGAGTGGAAAGTCGTTCGACCTCGTATATATTGACAGGAAGCTTTAAGTTCCTTGGTTGCTATGATAATTTTTCTGTGGTAGGAAACTCTTACTACGTGTCTGCGAATTAAATCTGGACTTTTGAAATCTTGTTTGTTTGTGTGTGTGTGTGTGTGTGTGTGTGTGTGTGTGTGTGTGTGTGTGTGTGTGTGTAAACAAAACAAATTCTTCCGCTTCTTTACAGATGAGACGCTGTAAAGTCATAGAAAGTCATACAAGAAAGCCGGCATGTATTAGTCGAGAATAGTATTATTGCACCTGAGAGCGAGGGCACTTCCGTCGGCTTATCGTGAGTTTTTGTCGTCGTATTTCACAAGTACACTCTGAACCACTTGAAAGTATATGACTGTCTTGAAGTCATTCACAGTGCGGTGTGTTTTCCTCAGTCACCGATGTACTCGTTTCCGATAACGGACACGGCAGACCAAGTGCAATAATATCGTGGTAGAGCAGTACAAATCCATCTTCACAATATTATACGTCCACGTGAGCAATAAAAACAAATTAAAAATATTCGTAAATAGAAGTAAATAGAAATTTTTTTGCAGACAGAATGTATTTTTAAAAAGACAAAATGTATTTTTGAAAAACTTCGTTTGCATTTGACAAAATATCATCTGCTCCAGAGGTTGTGTCTTGTATGACCACGATGTGGTTCGCTTTATTAAAGAGAGAGAGAGAGAGAGAGAGAGAGAGAGAGAGAGAGAGAGAGAGAGAGAGAGATAGCACTTATGTATGGCTGCCTTTGTCCCTGTGAATCTCTCTCAGCTGGCTTCAGAGCGCCTGAGGAACTCATCAGCCCTGGGGCAGTTCTTGTGGGCGGCAGCAGAAATGACGCGTAAGCTGTAACGCAGCCGTGCCGGCTCGTATATACACATAGCGCCTCCACAAACACGCGCGTCCTTGCTGGGTCGCGGGCACGGCACGCAAGATAACCCTCCTTTTACGGCCGCCCTGAATTCCGCCCAAGAAAGCAGTTTGCCGCACCAAGTAACACTGTATAAACCAGAAAACAATTACGCGAGTACTGCACCGTCCACTCATAAAGCACACGTGTGCTAAGATATTGGTTTACATTGTCAATTTCAATTTGGCTAATTCGTGTCGTAGCCGTTTGTGATTGATCCACACAAGGGCGTCTGTGACATTGGTAATTAACCTATTGCTGCAGACTTACTTGTGTTATTTAGCTCGTGGTTCTGATTTTATCCCACGGTGGAACGAAGCACTTGCGTGATATTGGAGCAGGAAGTTGTTCAGTATGACATACTTAACAATAACATGCATCTAGTAACACTAGCCACAGAAATAACAGTACAATACGTATAGCAGAGTGAAGTGTCATATTTTCATCCCGACTGGCAGTGAAAAGTGAAACATCGGATGAAGCATATCACTCTACAGTCGTATGTAATATACTGCGCTCTCCGACTGTCCTCTTCGCAGTCATATGACGGAGTTGGTCGAAAACATTTCACTTGCGTTACTTGGGAGAAACAGCGCGCAAGCGACCCACTGCTTTTGTCAAGTAATACGTCGGTCAAAAGTTCTCGTAGATACATTTTTGAATCAGAAGAGTCATGACGTCCTAAGACTAGATTCAATGGGGCACTCAAATACTTTTGAATTATTCGACGCAGAACTAAAAGGATGCTATGATATGTTCATACTTGAAATAAGTCGTAGTGCAACATTTAAATTAGTTCGTAGCCTATCTGTCCCGAATCGAAGTCCACTAGAGCCCAAAACAGAACAAGGTCGTTTAACCGCAACGACACGTTTCTCAGTCATCCCAGGCAACGTCGGTGGCTGCTCGAAGATCCGAAGTGTTCTTACACGATCTTTTTTTGTTTTTGTTTTTTCTCTTTATTGTTATTTCAGTTCTCCGCGGAGGGTGTCCCTTCACCCAAATGTTGATAGAAGTTTTGACTCAAATGGCTCTGAGCACTAAGGGATTAACATCTCAGGTCATCAGTCCCTAGAACTTAGAACTACTTAAACCTAACTAACCTAAGGACATCACATACATCCATGCCCAAGGCAGGATTCGAACCTGTGACCGTTTGCGCGCGCATATCAGTCATAATTTGCACGTACAGGTTTTAGATTTGAAACAGTTAATTGAAGTTTTGATAATAAAATGAAATAGTACTTATAAATCAGCGTCTGCCGCGTGGGATACCCCGCGGTCTGGGGGTGCCTTGTCACGGTTCGCGCGGTTCTCCCCGTCGGATGTTCGAGTCCTCCCTCGGGCATGGGTGTGTGTGTTGTCCGTAGCTTAAGTTAAATTTACATTAAGTAGTGTGTAAGCCTAGGGACCGATGACCTCAGCAGTTTGGTCTAACAGGAACTTACCATAAATATCTATGATCAGTGTCTAATTCGTTATTTGTAAGCCAGATAGATTTCTCTCATGTGACGAACCGATTGAAAGTTCGTTGTCTTCCTCGTGTTCGAAATATAGCACTATAACTTCCGTTTTCATTGTCAATAACGTCATTCGTTTCTGTAAGTGATGCCAACTTTCTCAGGTTTCTGATGCATGTGCTGCATGTGTGTGTTTTATTTTATTATTTATTTTTACATATGTGTTATTGCTTTTTACTCTTTATTATTATTATTGTTGTTATTATTATTATTATTACTACTTTTTCATTTTTCATTGTGATACATGTGAGAGAAATGGAATTTGTGACACCCATTACGATTACTATTATATGATGAATCAGTGTAAACAGAATGGTTAGTCGTATTCACTTGGTTGTTTAGTAGTGGCTTCTTTTCAGCCTTCGTTTTATGTATATGGTAAGGTTAGGAGCAGTCTTTCATTATTTCTCCAAAAGTTGAGCGGCGTGTCCCATATTTCCATGCTCTGATATGTTCTTTGTACAGCGTGTCTGCTGGTCTGTCCTACATATCTTCCATGACTTGTTTTGAATTGTAGATGGTATGATCCTTTGTGTCTGTGTCGTTTGTTATAGCTGGAATGTACTTTTGGATTTAACTGTTTGTTTTGAATGCTGTGTTTGTGCCTTGACTTTTGAAAATGTTTGTTATTCTTTGTGTGAGTTACTGCTTGTAGGTCATTCTGTACCATCCTGAATCTTCTTTCTTATTCTCATCTCTTGTTTGTCTAGCTGTTGTTCTGTTGCTGTGTGTGCTTGTTTGTGTGGTATTTTGTTGTGCTGTTGTATTTCGCTGTGTATTTCTCGTGTTTATTGACGGTATTTGTTGTTTAATTTTTCTTTATTTTGTGACTCGATTGTACTCACCTTTTTTGCTGTCTGTGTGATGATGACTACTTCTTTCTGGTAGTTTTCTGTGCTGAGTAGTACTGACGCAACCAATCATACACCCACCAAAGAAATCAGCACTCTGATACATGCCTTATATACTCAACACAGTACCTGTAACTAAAGTGCAACGTGAAGTATAGAAGTGTGTTTTAAAAAGTTCATGTGTTAACTAACATTTGGAACAAATTGCATAGCTGTATGTAGCATAGCTATTTAGAAGTATTATTTTATAATCAGGGAATAACACTATGTTTACCCTGTATTTTAACGTTCGTGTATCATATTTTTGACTGAGGGGGCAGCCCATCATTTGTCTAAACGAGCGAGGAAAACCGTCTAAAAGCCCCACTCCGGCTGGCTGGCGCAACAGACTAACGGCCGTTAATTTGCCTCGAGGATGCGATCTGCGTGTGGCTCACCTCTCAGTCTTGCGATTAGCGCGTTAAGCTATACTAGAAGGACGTGTATCTATTAATAGTAATAGCTCGTGATTTTCTTCGTAACGTAGTCAGTGAATTGTAATGGTACTCTCTCTCTGTTTTTAGCTTTCGGAAAGTACCATATTACCGCCAACGGGCCTGCAGGTCCTGAACCACCGGGCCAACGAGTTGTGTAAGCACGTGTGCCGTGTACACTACTGTTGTGGGACATCGTGGAGTATTCCCGCTTCGACCTCTGTGATTTCATGAAGTTCCCATAGGTGGCGGCGCTATAGATAGCCTTCAGAATGGCAGGAGGTGGGTTCCAAGCACAGAGCTGTCTTCGGCGTAAAACAAGAGTATCGCAGGCATTCATAGACGTTTGTAGGATGTCTGCGGAGACATGGCAGTGAAGAAAAGCACGGTGAGTCGCTGGGCGAGGCGTCTATCACGACCGCAAAGCCGCGCAAACCTGTCCAGTCTCCCGCTTGCCGGCTGGCCGCACACAATTGTTAACTCCTGCAATGCTGGAACGCGTGGACACTCTGACTCACAATCAGACACCTCACTGCTCAATTGGACGTCTTTGGTGGTAGCGATGACGCACTCGCCCTCCAGTTGGAGTACTCAAACGTGTGTGCTCAGCCTCGTTCTTAGCCACCTAACAGAAGACCATAAAGAGCAGTGACGGACAATCTGTGCGGAACTCCTTGAGCGTTACGAAGCTGATTGTGAAAATTTTTCGTCGAACATAGTCACAGGCGTTGAAACATGGGTTCATCACTTCACACCGGAAACAAAACAGCAATCCACGGAGTGCCACCGCACCGTCTATCCTCCTAAGGAAACGTTGAAAGTTGGAACATCAGCCGGTAAAATTGCAACGGTCTTGTGGTACTCTGAAGGGTTATTCTGTTAGACGTTCTCCCTCATGGTGCAACGATCAACTCTGACGTCTATTGTGCTACCCTGAGGAAATTGAAGAAACGACTTCAGCGCGTTAGTCGCCATAAAAATTCAAACGAACTTCACTTTCGTCGAGACATGTCAATCGAAGACCTAATACAAGTCTACACACCCGAGAGGACTGTTCTTCCTCAGCCACCCTACAGCCCCGATCTCCCAACTTCTGACTTCCGTCGATTTGGCCCAATGAGTAATGCACTCCGCAGGAAGCAGTACGCGGATGATGGGGAGGTTATTGGTGCAGGAAGACGCGGGCTCCGTCGTCGACCGGTAGAACGGTACCATGTGGGCATACAGCTCTCCTCCCCTCCCTGTATAAGAGTAATAAAGATTGCGTTCTGCATTTGCTCTTAGATCAGTGTGCATTCATCCTGCACAGCTGTGAAAATACGGAAGATGCTGAGAGATTATAAAGTGGAGCTAATAGTGGAAATAGCAAATTTGTTCGCTGTCCGATAGTCGAATATAAGGAATTTCCCGAATAGTTGGAATCACAAACATGTGGAACAAACGTAGCAGTTGTGGACTCTGGGACGCGATTTGGATAATATAGAGACGAGGAATAAAAATCTCTACTTGCCTTTAAAAAATTAAAAAAGCTACATGAACTAGTGCAACTTCTTATCGTATAGCATCTTGAACTCTGTTACGTCCCGTGAATTGTTATGATGTCAAAGTGTTGGAACAGAATCTGCAGTAGTCTACTAAAATTTCGTCGCTGTTCAACCAGTGCTTGACATCTTCTCTTTAACCAGTCGAATTCAAGCACGTTTGTTCTTTTTGTTTTGTAGTTATTTCGAGTACACGAGCCTAAACACCACCATTACCAATGTTGCTGACACAAGATGCATTTGAGAGACAAAAGTGTACTTCAGTACTCGCACAACGAAGTGACAAAAGTCATGGAATACCTCCTAATACCGTGTCGGACCACCTTTTGTCGGGCGTAGTGCAGCAGCTCGACGTGGCATGGACTCAGGAAGTCTTTGGAAGCCCCCTGCAGAAATATTGAGCCATGCTGCCTCTATAGCCGTCCATAGTTTCGAAGGTGATGGCGGTACGCCGGCCGTTGTGGCCGAGCGGTTCTAGGCGCTTCAGTCCGGAACCGCGCTGCTGCTACGGTCGCAGGTTCGAAATCCTGCCTCGGGCATGGATGTGTGTGCTGTCCTTAGGTTAACTAGGTTTAAGTATTTCTAGGAGACTGATGACCTGATATGTTAAGTCCCATAGTGCTTAGAGCCATTTTAACCTTTTTTTTTTTTTTTTTTTTTTTTTTTTTTTTTTTTTTTTTTTTTTTTTTGGCGATGCGGGATTTTGTGCACGATCTGACCTCTCGATTATGTCCCATAAATATTAGGTGGGCTTCATGTCGGGCGATCTGAGAGGCCAGACCATTCGCTCGAACTGTCCAGCATGTTTTTCAGTCCAACCGCAAACAATTGTGAATCGGTGACGTGGAGCGTTGACATCTTTAAGAAGTCCATCGTTGTTTGGGAACATGACGTCAGTGAATGGCTGCAAATGGTCTCCAAGTGGCCGAACATCCAGAGGTCCCTGTCCATTCCATGTAAACACAGCGCGCACCAGCTTGCACAGTGCCTTGTTGACAAAGTAGGCCTATGGATTCGTGGAATCTGCGGCACACTCGAAACCTACCGTCAGCTATTACCGTCAGAAATTGGGAGCGATCTGACCAGGCCACAGTTTTCCACTCGTCAGGTTCTAACCGATATAGTCACGAGGTCAGGAAAGGCGGTGCAGGCGATGTCGTGGTGTTAGCAAAGGCACTCGCGTCGGTCGTCTGCTTCCATAGCCCAGTAACGCCAGGTTTCCCTGCACTTTCCTAATGGATACACACGTCGTGCCTCTCACATAGATTTCTGCTTTTATTTCACGAGGTCCTGCTCTCGGTCGTTAAGTGAAGGCCGTCGACCACAGCTTAGTTCGTGATGAGAGGTAATGCTTGAAATGTGATATTTTCGGCACACACTTGACATTGTGCGTCGCGGGATATTGAATTCCCTAACGAATTTCGAAATGAAATGTTCCATGCGTCTAGCTCTGAGACAGGTTGGTGGTCAAGGAAAGGCAGGATTCGGTTATGACTGTGGACGGGGCCGTAATCAGTTACTATTCGTTGCCTTTTACAATCACACACAATTTATTTTAAACCAGTAATTTCAGCCTCAACAATAAATAAAAAATGCGACATGTTATTAATAAACAACAGTGTAAATAATAGTGTTTTGAGTTACAATTTAGCAAATCACCATTAAATACAGATACAACACATAATGTTTTAAAGCAAGCCACTCTGATCTGGACAGAAGGCCTTACACGCTAGGAATGGCAATGAATTAAGAATTGCTTAAAACTCGCTGCAACTTACAAATTACAGGTATTGAGATACACTACTGGCCATTTAAATTGCTACACCACGAAGATGGCGTGCTACAGAACGCGAAATTTAACCGACAGAAAGAAGATGCTGTGATATGAAAATGATTAGCTTTTCAGAGCATTCACACAAGGTTGGCGCCGGTGGCGACACCTACAACGTGCTGACATGAGGAAAGTTTCCAACCATACACAAACAGCAGTTGACCGGCGTTGCCTGGTGAAACGTTGCTGTGATGCCTCGTGGAAGGAGGAGAAATGCGTACCATCACGTTTCCAACTTTGATAAAGGTCGGATTGTAGCCCATCGCGATTGCGGTTTATCGTATCGCGACATTGCTGCTCGCGTTGGTTGAGATCCAATGACTGTTAGCAGAATATGGAATCGGTGGGTTCAAAAGGGTAATACGGAACGCCGTGCTCAATCCCAACGGCCTCGCATCACAAGCAGTCGAGATGACAGGCATCTTATCCGCATAGCTGTAACAGATCGTGCAGCCACGTCTCGATCCCTGAGTCAACAGATGGAGACGCTTGCAAGACGACAACCGTCTGCACGAACAGTTCGACGACGTTTGCAGCAGCATGGACTATCAGCTCGGAGACCATGGCTCCATTTACCCTTGACGCTGCATCACAGACAGGAGCGCCTGCGATGGTGTACTCGACGAACCTGGGTGCACGAATGGCAAAACGTCATTTTTTCGGATGAATCCAGGTTCTGTTTACAGCATCATCATGGTCGCATCCTTGTTTGGCGAGATCGCGGTGAACGCACATTGGAAGCGTGTATTCGTCATCGCTGCTACGGTCGCAGGTTCGAATCCTGCCTCGGGCATGGATGTGTGTGATGTCCTTAGGTTAGTTAGGTTTAAGTAGTTCTAAGTTCTAGGGGACTGATGACCACAGCAGTTGAGTCCCATAGTGCTCAGAGGTATTTCGTCATCGCCGTACTGCCGTACCACCCGGCGTGATGATATGGGGTGCCATTGGTTACACGTCTCCGTCACCTCTTGTTCGCATTGATGGCACTTTGAACAGTGGAAGTTACATTTCAGATGTGTTACGACCTGTGGCTCTACCCTTCATTAGATCCCTGCGAAACCGTACGTTTCAGGAGAATAATGCACGACTGCATGTTGCAGGTCCTGTACGGGCCTTTCTGGATACAGAAAATATTCGACTGCTGCCCTGGCCAGCACATTCTCCAGATCTCTCACCAACTGAAAACGTCTGGTCAATGGTGTCCGAGCAACCGGCTCGTCACAACACGCCTCGCTACTCTTAATGAACTGTGGTATCGTGTTGAAGCTGCATGGGCAGCTCTGTTTGACTCAATGCCCAGGCGTATCAAGGCCGTTATTACGGCCAGAGTTGGTTGTTATGGGTACTGATTTCCCAGGATCTATGCACCCAAATTGCGTGAAAATGTAATCACATGAGAGTTCTAGTATAATATATTTGTCCAATGAATACCCGTTTATCATCTGCATTTCTTCTTGGTGTAGCAATTTTAATGGACAGTAGTGTACCTTGTATACGCGACACTATATATCTGCATATGTATACATCTGTGTATGTGCATATCGCTATCCCTATCTTATCACCACACTGTAGAATGCCAGAATTGTAGTCTGATGTCGCCGTGCGAGGACTTGGGATACTTACTTCGCCACTCTGGTTGCAAGAGACCATTTTCAGGACATAGTTGTCCGTGACGACGATACCTAAGCTGGCGTTAGCCGAGCGGTAACCCAAAGATAACTACTGTCGGAAGAAAGAGTGCCCTGCCCCGGCCAAACGCGGTGTGCCTACAGCGGGTTTCCCTCGCAAAAGAGTATCGGGAGTGGCGTCTATTTTCCCACGACATTTTAGTCTCGTGGAAAGGGCACAGAGTGAAAACCTGCCCTCTTCTCTCGCAAATCTGCCGAGCCTTGCAGCACAGTCGCAGTCAGTTTGAGACGCGGAGCCGTAAAACGGTTTGCCTTACGGCTACGGCTGTGAGGAGCGGCGCGTGAATCATGCCGGATGAGCAGCGGCTGTAGCAGTTACTGCAGCAGCCAAGAGAGGCCGCGGTCAGCGTGCCAAGGCCGCGGCGAAAGTCCAGCTGCAGGCGCCCCAGCCAGCGGCCGCCTATCCACTGCAGCAGAGGCGGCCCGGCGCCACGGGACTGGATATACCGGGTCATCGAAAAGTCAGTATAAATTTGAAAACTGAATAAATCACGGAATAATGTAGATAGAGAGGTACAAATTGACACACATGATTGAAATGACATGGGGTTTTATTAGAACCAAAAAAATACAAACGTTCGAACAATGTCCGACAGATGGCGCTTCATCTGATCAGAATAGCAATAACTAACATAACAAAGTAAGACAAAGCAAAGATGATGTTCTTTACAGGAAATGCTCAATATGTCCACCATCATTCCTCAACAATCGCTGTAGGCGGGGAATAATGTTGTGAACAGCACTGTAAAGCATGTCCGTAGTTATGGTGAGGCATTGGCGTCGGATGCTGTCTTTCAGCATCCCTAGAGATGTCGGTCGATCACGATACACTTGCGACTTCACGTAACCCCAAAGCCAATAATCGCACGGACTGAGGTCTGGGGACCTGGGAGGCCAAGCATGACGAAAGTGGCGGCTGAGCACAAGATCATCACCAAACGACGCGCTCAAGAGATCTTTTACGGATTTAGCAATATGGGGTTTTTTTTTTTTGTTCTAATCAAACCCCATGTCATTCCAAGCATGTGTGTCAATTTTTACCTCTCTAACTACATTATTCCGTGGTTTATTAAGTTTTCAAATTTATACTGACTTTTTGAACACCCGGTACATCTACGGAGGGATAACTCTACCATCTAGTGAGCGCGATGTATGAGACAGGCGAAATACCTTCAGACTTCTAGAAGAATATAATAATCCCAATCCCAAAGAAAGCAGGTGTTGACAAATGTGAAAATTACCGAACTATCAGTTCAATAAGCCACGGCTGCAAAATTCTAACATGAATTCTGTACAGACGAATGGAAAAACTGGTAGAAGCCGACCTCCGGGAAGATCAGATTGGATTCCGTAGAAATGTTGGAACACAGGAGGCAATACTGACCCCACGAATTATCTTACAAAATAGATTAAGAAAGGCAAACATACGTTTCTAGCATTTGTAGACTTAGAGAAAGCTTTTGACAATGTTGACTGGAATACTCTCTTTCAAATTATGAAGGTGGCAGGGGTAAAATACAGGGAGCTAAAGGCTATTTACAATTTGTACAGAAACCAGAAGGCAGTTGTAAGAGTCGAGGGGCATGAAAGGGAAGCAGTGGTTGGTAAGGGCGTGACACAGGGTTGTAGCCTATCCCCGATGTTATTCAATCCGTATATTGAGCAAGCAGTAAAGGAAACAAAAGAAAAATTCGGAGTAGGAATTAAAATCCATGGAGAAGAAATAAGGTTGAGGTTCGCCGATGACATTGTAATTCTGTCAGAGGCAGCAAAGGACCTGGAAGAACAGCTGAACGGAATGGACAGTGTCTTTAAAGGAGGATATAAGATGAACATCAACAAAAGCACAAGGAGCATAATGGAATGTAGTCGAATTAAATCGGGTGATGCTGCAGGAATTAGATTAGGAAATGAGACGCTTAAAGTAGTAAATGAGTTTTGCTATTTGGGGAGCAAAATAACTGATGATGGTCTGAGTAGAGAGGATATAAAATGTAGACTGGCAACGGCAAGGAAAGCGTTTCTGAAGAAGAGATATTTGTTACCGTCGAGTATAGATTTAAGTGTCAGGAAGTCGTTTCTGAAAGTATTTGTATGGAGTGTAGCCATGTACGGAAGTGAAACGTGGACGATAAATAGTTTAGACAAGAAGAGAGTAGAAGCTTTCGAAATGTGGTGCTACAGAAGAATGCTGAAGATTAGATGGGTAGATCACATAACTAATGAAGAGGTATTGAATAGAATTGGAGAGAAGAGAAATTTCTGATACAACTTGACTAGAAAAAGGGATCGGTTGGTAGGGCATATTCTGAGGCATCAAGGGATCACCAATCTAGTATTGGAGGGCAGCGTGGAGGGTAAAAATCGTAGAGGGAGACCAAGAGATGCATACATTAAGCAGATTCAGAAGAATGTAGGCTGCAGTACGTACTGGGAGATGAAGCAGCTTGCACAGGACAGAGCTTGTACTGGACAGAGTAGCATGGAGAGCGTATCAAACCAGTCTCTGGACTGAAGACACCAACAACAACAACAACAACAACAACAACGAGGGATACTCACAGAATTTTAACTATCACTTCTAAACAAATAAAGTGGCGAGATTATTTTTTGTTTTTTAATTAATTTATTTATTTTGAGTCAAAAGTCTTCTCACTGATACGGCACGCCACGAATTCCTCTCCTCTGCCAACCATCTCGAGTAGCAGTTGCAACGTACGTCTTAAATTAGTTGCTGGATGTGTTCCAATTTCTCTCCCTTCTTCTACAGCTCTTACCGTCTACTGCTCCCTCTAGTACCATGCAAGTTATTCCGTGATTTCTTGACAGACGTCCTACCGGTCTGTCGTTTCTTCTTGTCAGTGTTTTCCATATATTCATTTCCTCGCCGAATCTCTGGAACACCACCTCATTCCTTACTTTGCCAGTCTACCTAATTTTCAAGATTCTTCTGTAGCACCACATCTCAAATGTTTCGTTTCTCTGCTTTCCCGGTGGTTTCTCCACAGTCAACACACAATACTGGGCCCCAGACTTACACAAATTAAGGTCTATGTTTGATAGTAGTAGACTCCTCTTGCTTGTCTGCTTTTGATGTTCTCCTTCCTCCGCCCGTTACTGGTTATTTTTCTGCCTAGGTAGTGTAACGTCACCGGTTTTTCTAGTTGGTAGTTGACAGATCAGTATTGATCGGCCCTGGCTAAAACTCGGCGATAGTCGGTAGAGCGATGATACTGTATGATACTGTTATTAGGTAAACACGACGTTACAAAAAAACAGTGCTCAACTGAATTCGACGTGTGCGTGATATTTAGTTCACCAATTGTGACCAATATTACGCTACTCGTCGTAATTAACTCGTTTATATTCGATGGTTTAACAGTTGCTATTAAAATATTAATGATAATTTCAATTCAGTTCCACCGACACCAACATCCCCATAGTTTGGTTGTAATTTCAAATCTCTAATAAGTCGTAACATTGTGATTGCTTCCTAACTTTAAAGAGTTTCTGTATATGCGCCGAGCGCTTCAGTCAAATATTATCGCAGCACGATCACAGTTATGTCTCCAAACAATTTTGTAATTTGGAATCACAAATGCGTAAATTGGCACGAAAGAGTGGTTTATTTCACAGTAACAATCAGTTCCTAACAAGGCCTTGAGGAAGAAGCTTTACAAGGTGGTGGGGGAGGGGGGGAATTTATAAATTATCTGCTTTAAAACTATTGCCAAGTTCCAGAGTACATTTGCAATTACGAATGAAGTTAATTGTCTATCACTGTTCAATGCCTAACTAAAGCTGTATTCGAGGTATCTAATTAAAAAGTTCACTTCGGTCTAATATAAGGTAGTCCTCTATCTGAATTGTAAACGATGTTGAAGTCAATGTTTCGTTTCACTGCGTCATAGTAGGTCGCAATTATCAATCCTCGAAACACAATCTAACCGCGCCTACATATACGAGTATTCAAACAAGTCGGACCAACTTCGGCTAACTCTCGTAGCGTAGTGACAATGGATCAAATTTTCCTTAGCCATTACTCACGATTCTCAAAGACTACTCACACGAAGTATTTTTTGAGATCGTTGGTTCTACTTTGCTAATTTTAATTATAGTGATTTTGCGATTTATTATGAGTTTGAGTTTACTGAGATTCTGTCTTTCTTTTGTAAGCTGATACATTACTAGGTATAAGGTTCTTGTTTCAATTACTGGTTATTATCCAAATAATAGTGTTAAATGGAACTTTGGTTACTTGTTCACTTTTCATGGAATTTGGAACTTGTTTTGGGGAAATTTTTGGGGTATTGGTTGCTATTTTTTCTTTTTTCAATTTTCGTCCGAGGAAGTGGCATTACGGTAGCAGAATTCCTTAAATTCATCTACTTCGTCTCTATCAGTCCTGATGTGAAGTTTCTCGCTGTTCTCATTTCCACTACTTCTCATTACTTTCGTCTTTCTTAGATTTACTCTCAGTCCACATTCTGTACTCGTTACACCGTCCATTCCGTTCAGCAGATCATGTAATTCTTCTTCACTTTCACCGAGGATAGCAATGTCATCAGCGAGTCGTATCATTGATATCCTTCCACCTTGAATTTTAATTCCACTGCTAAATTTTTCTCTCATTTCCATAATTGTTTCTTCGATGTATAGGTCGAAAAGTAGGGGCGAAAGACCACGTTCTTGCCTCCCATCCCTTCGCACTTCGTATTTGATTTTCCACTCTTATTATTCCCTGTTTGCCATTGTACGTATTATTACCCGTCTTTCCGTACAGCTTACCCCCATTTTTCTCAGTATTTGTAACATCTTGCACTATTTTACACTGTCGAACGCTTTTTCGAGGCCGACAAATCCTATGAACGTGTCTTGAGTTTCCTTCAGTCTTGCTTCCAAGATCAACCGAATCGTCAGAAACGCCTCTCTGGTACCTTGACCCTTCCTGAAGTCAATCTAATCGTCATCTAACACAGCCTCAATTTTGTTTTCCATTCTTCTGTATATTATTCTTGTCAATAACTTGGATGTATGAGCTGTTAAACTAATTCTACGATAATTCCCGCACATGTCAGCTGTTGTATTCTCCAGAATTGTGTGGATGATGTTTTTCCGAAAGTCGTATGGTATATCGCCAAGCTCAATACATTCTACATACTAACACGAATAATCATTTTGTTGCCACTTCCCCCCAAAATTTTACAAATTCTGGTGGAATGTTTTCTATCCCTTTTGTTTTATTTGATCTTAAGTCTCCCAAAGGTTTTTGAAATTCTGATTCTAGGATGGACCCTCTGTCTGTTCTATGTATGTCGACTCTTGTTTCTTCTTCCATAACATCAGACATGTCTTCGCCTTCATAGAGGATTTCAATGTGCTCTCTCCGCCTGTCAACTGTCCCCTCTACATCTAACAGTTTTGTTAGACGCTTAATTTTATTTGGGGGTGTTGCCTGACATCTAATTCAGTAGGCCCTATGCTTTGTTCTACATGATACGTGCTGTCCACAATATCGTGACCTTCAAACAGCTACACGAAGACATAACTTCGCTCATAACTCGTCAGCTAAAGAACCCTAAATGTCTCCCAGTGGGAAGCCCTGCTCATAGCAGGTCGTAACCCAATAATGTCAAGTACGTTTAACGTAAAAGTGCAGCGAAGTGCTCGCATCGACAAGTTTGTTGTCCCTGGACCATAAAAGCATAAGAGATGTGCGAGCGAAACATTACGTTGGGCGCGTTGTTTACCTATGCGACCAAGTTGGAACATGTTTGGCTGGGACGTGCCCTACAGTAAAACCAGTGCCTCGCATAACTATGCTTACACCATCCGTCCTCGTAGGGTGGCAGTTACTTCCACGTACTGTAGAACACACTCGTAGTTGGTAATCTCCAGTTACAGAAACAATTACATAACAATCATGACAGGGCGTATGTCTACATTGGGACGAAAAAAAAAGTTGTCTTTACGCTCTGCAGAAGGCATTGAGAGGTACCACAATTTACATTTGTGCTAGTGGGTTTGGTACAGGCTCTGCCGCGCAAAAAATTAAATGTACCTCTTACATTCAAAAAGCTGCTGTACACACACATCTAACACTCCTTATAGTCAGGCTGATGACGAAAATACTAACTGCTCGATCGACTGTTTAATTGCTGAGAAGTTGCGGCTTCTTGTCTGGTGGGAAGTTACCACTACTCTGCACGCCAAATAGCGGTAAGATATGCGTTGTAAGTCACGCTGACACGTACACAGTGTGTGTATAGGATATAGGAGTCTGGAAGAGAGGGTCCTTGCCCCCTCCTGGAATCTGGGTTTCAGACAATTTATTGGTTAAAGATTTTTCGTACATTTATAGAAATGATTGCCCGTGGTTCTACTAAACTGCAGGTAAGCATTGCCAAGTGCAAGGACGCTATATTGTTTGTCAGGTTGTTCACGGGAAATTATATAGTTTTCTTACAGTGACGGCGGTTTGTTTTTTTTTTTGCGTGTAGGAACAGTTGCAGGACATTGCAGAAATAGAGTACCCGATATTTTTTGTGTCACTTCCTTGTACAGCCTTTAGTGAGGTGGAGAAAGGGACGGCCTCAACGCGTAACGCAATATAAACATGGCTGCAGTAACTTATATGTGCCCAATGTCAATCACTATTTCTAAGACACCACACCTTCGCTTTCTACGCAACTTAATCGCAACTGTGACTTGGAGTTTGTATTGCATGAAGTGATTACTTCAGTTTTGCAAGGTAGAGCTATTGAAGTAGTGTATGGAGAACACTGTCATGGTATACTGTAGGTGTAATTGCTTATACTTCATCTGTGGACCCAAATGCGGAGTTATTGTCATTTACTAGGCTATAAGAGAGCCAAAAGGTGTTGGGATCTTCTTTAACTGTGTAGCACAAAACCCAGGGCGACTTGCAACCGTAGTGGTATGAGGTTGTGGAGTCCAGTTCCCATAGTTACACAGCCGTGTGTCAAATTAGTGAGGCAAGGACCATTTTGGGTCAGTCCTAAGCTGTTACGAGTTGGTTCTGCCGACCAATGCGATGATTGTCTTCTAAGATTTCTTCCATCCATATCCATACTGGTAATATAAAAAGATGTGCTTTCTATATGCTAATGAAGTATGGTTTCCATGAAGGTGTACCCGTATGCTGCCTTCACAAAATTATCGACTGAAAAGTTTCAAACATTTAAGATCAGTAACTTTTGTATTTGTTGTGAAATTTGTTTGTTGGAGTCAGACACTTTCTCAACAGACCAAAGCTGAAAATGTCGATACTTTTTGAATTTTGACTCCTATTGGATAGTTTCCCGCAGACGCCGATGGGTATGCACGGTAAATTACTTTCAGGTGTTGCCTGATGGCTTCATCATGGCACATATTCCGTCTAGGAAGACGTGGTCGTGCGAGTATGCAGTGATATAATAAGAAATGTTTTCATAACTTAACTTACAGAATACAGGGTATATCTTCTATTAGATTTTCATGTGGCATCTAGCACTGGCCGCCTCTATTTATCAGGATAACATGTCCCCCTGAGTGGCCAAGATCAGGAGAAGGGGACTCCTCTTACGTATCAGTACAAACATGTAAAATTGTTAGTAAAACAGGACGTAACTTCGGATAAGCTTGTGCTACTGAATTACGTCAGACACGGTAGCCATATGGAATCGTACAACCGCGTTGCCGCGTGCTGGGAACAACGTTTAGTCGCCGCTGACGTCTGAGCAGAGACGTATTGCAAGCTCGAGGATTTCCTCTCTTTCACAGCGACTGACTGCTGCTTTGAATCAGAAACCTTTTAGTGCTAGTGCCTTTAAACTTCTAACGAGTCTTTCTTTCTCTTGTCGGAACAACCAATTAAAATTAATTACCATCTTCTGAAAGCAAAGGAACAATCTTTTTATGAAAAGATTCCCTTTTATTTCCTTTCACATCCAACTCTTAAACGCTTGACGTCTTGAACGCATTGTGCACAGCCTCAACAAAGCTCACATTACAAGCGTTTGCAGTCATTTCTGGTACTTCATTATTCGTATATTGGTAAGAGAAATAACCAAAAGAATTATGGCACATTATAGCGGAACTCCCAGATGCTGAGAATAAACAACTACTATAAAAGAATGAATACAAATTATATGGATAGTGCAGGACACGAAAAGAATTTTATTCATCTAAATGTTTAGAATTAGAGAGCGATAGAGAAACACCCACAGGATTTGTCGACCTGGAAAAAGCGCTCGGCGAAATACAGTAGTATAAGATGTTCGAAATTTTGGGAAAAAATTAGAAAAGAAAAGAATCGAAGCGTTTGAGGTGTAAATTTATAGAAGGATGTTGAAAATTAGACGAACTGATAAGATGAGAAATGAATTTCCTCGCAGAATTGACAGGGAAGGAAATACGTGAGAAACGCTAAAAAGAAGAAGACACCTGATGATAGTTGACACATCATAGAGTAACTTCCTACTGCGAGGAGCTGTAGAGAGTAAAAACTGAAGAGGAGGAGAGAGATACGAATATATCAAACAAATAATTGAGGACGTAGGTTAGAAGTGCTACTCCGTGATGAAGAGGCTGTCACAGGAGAGGACTTCGTGGCGCAACCTCATTAAAAAAAAATATTTTCTGTAAACGTCCACATTAAGTGTACATACACTTTACCCAAAACATTTGGCGTCCAAAATATGTTGCCGAGATAGGATTTTAAACTGAATACTTAGACCTAACGAACGAATCGTGAGAAACAAATATTTAGTTCCTTTATTGGCACTAATAAATTAATTTGATTCCAGTAACTTCATGTCACATTAATTGATAGTTTTCAGTTGCGACCCGGAAGCTGCCATTCTCCGACCGTTAGTGCAACCATATCTGTAGCATATTGGCGAGGCATTCGTCTTCATGAACGACAATTCGCGCCCCCATCGTGCACATCTTGTAAATGACTTCCTTCAGCATGTTCTCCAGTCATGAGCCCTATCGAACATGCCTGGGATACATTGAGAAGGGCTGTTTATAAACGACGTGATGCACCAACCACAGTGAGGGATCTACGCCGAATCGCCGTTGAGGAGTGGGTCAATCTGGACCAACGTGTGGATAGTATGCCACGACAAATACAGGCATGCATCAATATAAGAGAACGTGGTATTGGGTTAGCAGTCTGGATCACTGAAGGTCTCGCAGTATGGTGGTACAACATGTAATGTGTGGTTTTCAATTGCAATAAAAAGGGCGGAAATTATTTTATGTTGATCTCTATTCCAATAATTTTCAGTACAGGTTCCGGTACTCTCGGAACCGAGATGGTGCGTAACTTTTTTTTTGATGTGTGTATTTATCGTTCACGTTTCAGTCCCTTGCGTGGTTACACTCCATACAAGTACTTTTCATAAAAGGATTCCTGAGACATAAATCCATACTCGATGTTAACAAATTTCTGTTCTTCAGAAACGCTTTCCTTGCCATTGCCAGTCTACATTTTACATCCTCTCTACTTCAACCATCATCGGTTATTTTGCTCCCGAAATAGCAAAACTCATTTAGTACTTTAACTGCCTCACTCCCTCAGCGTCACCTGATTTAATTCTACTACATTCCATTATCCTGCCCTGGGCAGTTGATGGTTGGAGTGCTGGCACATTATCTGCGTATCCAGTAATGCTGGCAACTGATGGGTTATGCATGGGGATCATATCAACCTGTACCGCATCAAAAACAGCCTGAAGATGACGCAATGAAGCGTTGAAACTGGTAGCGACATAATAAAATCATAATGACGGCTGTAGGTGTTTTTATTTTTTGTCAACCTAGGCTTCCAGACACGCACCTTATCCCTAAGACCGTGACGCCCGATGTTCTGGTAACACTTCATCTAGACTCAGGGACATTTTAGCCAATACGAGTCTAACTGGTAGTAGCGGGGAGGGAATGCCAAATCGGGAGAGATTTCTGTTCCGGTATTTTCTTCAGAACCAAAGGCAAACCTGCCGTAAACGTTGCTTAGAATCCGTGTATTGGAGCCGTTTTTAATTTTATTCTGAGTCAGTTTGGGAAGGAAACACCTTGGTGGAACGATCGGGTATAGACAGCAATAAAAGATAGGAACTCACTGAAAAGAAAAATTAGACCATGAAAAACAGAAAACAGGTGATAGAGGAAATGAATTAGCAATTGACTATCTAGCTCAGGAATACCGGGGAAAGGAATGCCTGTAAAAAGACTGATCCAGGAAGAAAATGAAAAGTTCTGGGAAGACTTCACTACAAGGATAGAGGAAGATTGTCACGGAAGTAGGAATTTACTGTACAAAATACTAAAGAGTAAACGGAATGAAAATGTAAATACCCTTGCACTGGAAAAAGATGATGGTAACTTAGTACTAAAAGAGGAAGGGATCAGGGATGAAAAGGAAAAGTACTGCAACATGTTGCTAAATGGAGAGATGGGGACAACACAACCACCGACGATTGTTGAGTAATTAGTGAAGTCCAAACCAACGGACACCCATTAACAAGGCGTGAGGTAGAAACAGCATTGAAGAGCTTGCGAAATGGAAAATATTCAGGTTCTGATGATCTCAGTTCAGACATGATAAAGGCAGCTGGAATATTAGGCTTAAACTGGCTATACAGAGTGTTATCAGTGATTCGGAAAGAAAACAAAATCGCAGGAGATTGTAGTAAAGGAGTCGTCATCGCTGTGTTCAGAAAGAGCAGTCGATAAAAATGTGGAAATTACAGAGGCATCACGTTGCTGTCACAGACATGAAGCTGTTAGAAAAGACAATAGAAATGAGACTTAGAAAGATAACAGAACATTCGCTTGAGGAAGAACAACATGGATTCAGCAGAGTTCAAGGTACTATGGATCTCGGTTTTTGCAGTAAGAATGCATACAGAAAAGTACTGGCAATACGGAGGAAATCTTGTGATTGTATTTGTCGACATTTAAAAAACGTATGACAATGGTCTTTGAAGCAAAATACTGGAATGCTTGGAAGAGCTAAAGGTGACAGAGTACCTAATGGATGAAGTCAAGATGCTGTACCAAAAGCGTTACAGCTGTGTCCAGAGAGTCAATAAATGTCCAACAAGGAAGTGCCCTATCACCACACTTATTTTAATAGTAATGGACAAAATCATAAAATTTATCAAGAAAATAAATAGTGAACCAAATCCCCTGGTTTTTTGCGGATGATTTGATAGTTTCGGGAGAGATAGAAGCTGAAGCACAGAAGAAACTTAACGATTGGAAGAACAAATTCAGATCAGTAGGAAAAATAACCTCAAATATATTTCTAGAAGGAGTCGATTTAGAAACTGTTTTCCATTTCAAGTACATAAGAAGAACGATCTCGAAATACAGCTCCATTAAGCAGGAAATACTCGGCAGGACACAGAAAAATCAGATGTCTTCTCCGGGATGATAAAATGCCACGACAAGCAAAAGTGACCATGCACCACACCTATTTCGTACCAATCCTAACATATGGTTTAGAAACATGTACCCTACTAACCAAAACCTCAGGAAAGTTCAGGCAACAGAAATGAGATTCATTAGAACTGTGAACCAAACAACTAGAAAGGATAAAATTAAGGTGAATAGGAAAGTAGGAGGTATCGAGGTTCCTGTTAAATCATAAAGAAACGCAGGCTTCAGTGGTATGGGCACTTAACGAGAAAGACAGCGAAAGACCTGCCAAAAGGTATTTCAACCTGAAACTCGTAAGAAGATCACGGGCAAGACCAAGGAAACGCTGGATAGAGACTGTAACATCAGATGTGGAAAGGAAGGGACAAAAATGGAAACTTGTCGTGGAACAGATGATGTATGAAGACAGAAGGGGATAGAGAGTACTTGTACACCACACTCAGGAAACTGGAGTTGGAAAACGATGATGATGGTGATATGTCCCATACACAAAAACATCAAAGTCTGGTTCGTGGTGAAGTTTCTTTTTTCTTTGTGTGTGTGTGTGTGTGTGTGTGTGTGTGTGTGTTTTTCAGAGTAAAGTCGACGATTTGCCCGGGAGAAACAGTGTTTGTGACAGTGATTCTGCTTACTGCCTCTTGTAGGGAACACGTAGGCGCAGGATTTTGCCCTGAAGTACGATCCCAATGAAGAAGAGTTCACCGTTAACATTCGCAGAGGGTAAAAGTCAAGGGCCTGGCTGCTACGCCTCCACGATTTGGATGAGGTCGGCTCGAAACGAATGGTTAGGCAAGAGTATCGCCGAGGCAAAAGGTTTTTGCTGCGAAGCAGTCGTGCACTGCAGGCGCTAGCCAGCTACAAGCAAGTCGGCAGTGTTTCGTGGAGACTGTCAGTCTGCCAGAACAGCACAACGGGAAGGCGTCGCATACTGCAAAATTGTGGATTTTTTTCATCAATGTTTGATTGACTTGATTCTTTCTTCATTTTTTCCTAGTTTGGTCTAATATTTTCAGTTTTGTTTTTATGGGGGTCCACAGCCTCAACCTGCTTTGAAAATGAAAACATGGTCCAGATAGGCTGATTTTTTTTAATTAGCTATGGGATTGGCCAGTTTCAGCCCTTGATCATTTTCAAGCACGTATCTTAACCTTAATCTTCCAGCTTCATTTTACATTATAATATAGTAGTGGTTCATATAGACAGGAATACACCTTACTGCTGTGCGTATGTGCCACAGAAACATACGCTGTTGTACATGGTTATATCTATTAGCCTACACAAACAGAAAGATGTCTGTCTGCATCGGCTGATGTACGTAACCATGTACGATAGTGTATTGTTTTTGTGCCACATATGCTCGAATGTAAGGTGTATTCCTGTCCACATGTACCAGCGATATATTATAATGAAGAATGAAGCTGGAAGCTCAATATACGTGCTTGAAAATGACCAAAGGTTGAAATTGGCCAATCGTATAGATAACAAAAGGAATACAGCCTACCTGGACCAATTTTTCGTTCCCTAATATTTTCATCTCAGCATATTAATCCCAGCATATTGTAAAGTCTGTTTTCCATAGTCCAGAGTACTATTTTTCTCCTCTAGTGCCCCTTTCAGCGCCACGTTAGCTATTCCTGGATGCCGTAGATGATGTTCCGCCATCCTGTCCCTTGCCGACACGGTAGCTCAGCGTGTTCATTCAGAGGGCTGGCTGTCCTCTGCAGTAAAAAACTGAGCGAACTATTCAACGATGTACGTGAAGGTTTGTCATGTGACGTCCCTCCACACCAAATCCTGTCTATTCTTCTGGCGTCTCCTATACATCTCATTCCTTAACTATAGATTCTATTTTTTTCTGTTCTGTTCTCTCGTGTCTCCTGTGTTAGCTACAGGTGTCGGCTGAATCATTGACTCATTCTTTTGAGTTAAATTAGTCTTCTGTAACAAGCGAATGAAAGTAGTCGATCCAGTCGGCTGTAGCTTTACACGTCGATTGGATTATTATTCATGCATTTCTTTCGAGTGAAACCAGTCAGGAGCCTTACTGTTGGTTCTGCTGATAAGCCTGAGTGTGATGTTTAGGCGGTTCCCGTACATTCCTCTAGGGCAATGCTTGGCTTATTAACCATTCAAAGATAAGAAACAAATACTTTTTGAGAAAAAGTAATTTCTACAGATGGCACTATATGCTAAAAAAGCAACTGATTAAGTCACCAAAGAAATATAAAATTTTTATTCTGTATGCCTACTATTCAGGCCACTTCACCCTTTACCAAAATAGAATTAACGGTGACGATTGCAAATTGGCGGGAAGAGAGACAAAGCTTCGATAAATTTAAAATGTAACTCCAGCTATCAATCTTTTAAAACCAACAAAAAATTGATAGGTATTGCCAGTACCAGAAGTACGAACAATTCGTATTTGCTTAAACATACATATATTATGAAAATGGGTGTATATATGTCTGTATGTGTGTGCGTAAGTACACTGATGCGACGAAAGTCATGGGATACATTCTGATATTGCGTCCGACCTCCTCTTCCCCGGCGTAGGCCAGTAACACGACGTGGTATGGACTCGACAAGTCGTTGGAAGTTCGCTGCAGTAATACATGAAAGGATGCAGGTGATCAGACAGGATGTTAATGTACATGTCACCTGTCAGAGTCGTATCTAGACTTATCATGGGTCCCAATCAACTCCACACACACCCCACACCATTACAGAGCTTCCACCAGCTTGAATAGTCCCCTGCTGACATGCAGGGACAATGGATTCGTGAGGTTTTCTCAATAACCGTGCACGTCCATCCGCTCGATACAATTTGAAACGAGACTGTTTCGACCAGGCAACCTGTTGCCAGTCATCAGCAGACCAAAAACAGTATTGACGGGCCCAAGGGAAGCGTAGAGCTTTGTGTCGTGTAGTCATCTAGGGTACACGAGTGGGCGTTCGGCTACGAAAGCCCACAAGGTTGATGTTTCGTTGAATCGTTCGCACACTGACACTTGTTGATGCCCCAGCATTGAAATTTGCAGGAGTTTGCGAAGGGGTTACATTTCTGTGACGTTGAACGATTATCTTTAGCCGTCGGTGGTCCCGTTCTTTCAGGATATTTTTCCGGCCGCAGTGATGTGGTGATTTGGTGTTTTACCGCATTCCTGCTAGTCGTGGTAAACTTGTGAAATGGTTGTGCGGGAAAATCCCCACTTCATCGCTACCTCGGAGATGCTGTCTTCCATAGCTCGTGCGCCGACTATAACATCACGTTCAGACTCACTGACATCTTGATAACCTGCCATTATAGCAGCAGTAATCGATCTTACAACTGCGCCAGACACTTGTCTTATTAGGCGTTGCCGACCGCGGCGCCGTATTCTGCCTGTTTATATATCTCTATATTTGAATATGCATGCCTATACCAGTTTCCTTGGCGCTTCAGTGTACATACATCCAAATACGATGTCTGGGCGCACAGCACTTTGGAACAACCGCATTTGAGGTCCAAAGATCTCGTCACGTTATCTAACGGCAGTTAAAGCTGCGTATTCACCCTACAATTTCATGAAGATGTGTTCGAGTGGTGAACACAATCCCTGTCTACACGGTTAGGGATCCTCTTCGGTCTCTTTCCGCAATATTTGGGTGCCGAATCGTCCCTTTCAGATGCAAATCCATCGAGTATCACTCTCCAGACTAAATCGGAACTCATCTGTGAAAACAACTTTGGCCAACTGTTCGATAGCCCAGGTGGCTTGTTGAGTCCATTCTATTCTGAAAGGACGCGTCAGAGGTAGGGATGCAGCATGTCTCCAACAGTAAAATGCCACTCTGCCGAAGCCTTCTGCGCACCGTTCACTTCGACTCAACACGTGCAGTGGATGCTGCGAGCTCACGTGCCAAATGCCGTGCAGCCCTACGGCGGTAGCGTCGTGCTCTTACAGTCAAATAACGGTCTTCTCTTTGGAGTCACACGTGATCGGCCCTGCGCTGGTCTTCAGGATACACTTTCTGCCTCATGAACTGTCCCCACATCAGAGATAGAACAGAACTGTTCATATTAAGCCATCGGGCCTCAACAGTTTGCTACTGCCCTGGTTCCTTTCTTTTTATGGCCCTGCACTGCAGAGAGTCTGGTAGGTATCTTCTGTGTGCCGTACTGCACTGTCTGTGCCTGTGTGCACAGCGACTGTGGACGTGGGACAACCTGGCGAACACTGCCTCGTTTCCTTGGTACTCTGACGTCATCGGTGGCATGGTTGTGGTTGTCCGTTGATCGGAATGCCGTCTTCCGTGCAGAGCATGATCGGGCGGACGTTTGATTGACAGTTTGTATGATTTTATCGTGAATTAGACACAGGACTGTGGAATAGCGGTTTGTTGTTTAATTTTGGAAACCAATGTTGTTCCGGAGATATGACGTCATAAACATTAAGCACAACGCTAGATGCTGCGGGGTACGGTCGTGGATACACAGCTGTAAATAAATACCCGGGCAACAGCGGGTTTCTCCGCTAGTAAATTTATACAAGGGTCACTCCAAAAGAAATGCACACTGTCATTGTAAAAATACAATTTTCGTTCTACATGTGTGAAAGTTTTAAAGTGTGTAGATACATCATTCCCGCTTGTTTTCAAACTTAGTTCAACCTATTCCCGTGAGTGGCGCTGTCACTGCATGTCTTCAAGATGGCTGCTACACTTGACATTCGTCAGAAGTAACGTGCTGTCTGAATTCCTGTGCTGTGAAAACGAGACAGTGGGAAACATCCACAAGAGGTAGAAAAAGGTGTATGGAGATGCTGCTGTCGATCGCAGTACAGTTAGTCGGTGGGCAAGTAGGTTACATGATGAAAGCGGGCACGGCAATATTGGTGATTGTCCTCGCAGCGGCAGGCCTTGTACTGCATACTCTCCAGACACTGTGCAGAGAGTTAACGAATTGGTGACTGCTGACAGACGCATCACAGTGAACGAATTGATGCAGCGAACTTTTGTAACAGTACGAGAATGGTGAAGATGAATTTCTTGGAATAATTGTGACAGGTGATGAAACATGGCTCCATCGTGAAACTTCCTGGCAGATTAAAACTGTGTGCCGGACCGAGACCCGAGGTCGGGGTTCGGGTCTCGATCCGGCACACAGTTTTAGTCTGCCAGGAAGTTTCATATCAGCGCACACTCCGCTGCAGAGTGAAAATCTCATTCTGGAAACATCCCCCAGGCTGTGGCTTAGCCATGTCTCTGCAATATCCTTTGTTTCAGGAGTGCTAGTTCTGCAAGGTTCACAGGAGAGCTTCTGTTAAATTTGGAAGGTAGGAGACGAGGTACTGGCAGAAGTAAAGCTGTGAGGACGGGGCGTGAATCGTGCTTGGGTAGCTCAGTTGGTAGGCACTTGCCCGCGTAAGGCAAAGGTCCCGGGGTCGGGGTTCGGGTCTCGGTCCGGCACACAGTGTTAATCTGCCAGGAAGTTTCATATCAGCCCACACTCCGCTGCGGAGTGAAAATCTCATTCTGGATGGCTCCATCGTTGTTCACCAGAGACGAAGAGGCAAAATTCATCCAAGGAAAAAAATTCAAAACCACACCTTCCGCTGGAATGGTTATGGCTACGGTGTTTTTCGATTCCGAAGGACTCTTGCTTGTGGACATCATGCCAAGTGGAACCACCATAAATTCTGATGCATATGTGACGACACTGAAGAAACTTCAAGCTCGACTGAGTCGTGTTCGACCACATCGGCAAAAGCAGGATGTTTTGCTGTTGCACGACAATGCACGGCCACATGCCGGTCAAAAAACAATGGAAGCGATCACAAAACTCTGATGGACAACACTGAAACACCCGCCTTACCGTCCTGATCTGGCTCCATGTGACTATCATCTCTCTGGGAAACTGAAAGACTCTTCGTGGAACAAGGTTTGAAGATGATGACTCCCTTACGCACGCTGCCAAACAGTGGCTCCAACAGGTTGTTCCAGAATTTTACCGTGCGGGTATACAGGCGCTGGATCCAAGATGGCGTAAGGCAGTTTAGAGGGATGCAAATTATGTGGAGAAGTGAAAATAGTGTTCGTAAAGAATGTATCTACACACTGTAAAACTTTCAAACATGTAGAATAAAAGATGGACTGAAAAAATGGTGTGCATTTCTTTTGGAGTGACCCTCGCACATTGTTTTTACAAATATTCTTTTCATTCACCTCATTTTGAAATAAGATACGTTATTTGTCAGTGAAAAACAGTTGGCAATCTGAGTCGTGGCTCACCTATAAGCGAAAAGGCTGAATAAATAAGCGATCGTGACAACACCTGCAACTGGAGACTTGTGCATGGAATGCACGTAATCGACAGACACACGTCAGTAGCTTGTCTGACACTAAGCGACACGATTGATACCCAAAGAGCTAGTGAAGAACACTCATATAGCTGATGCCCCTCCCCCTCCTCCCAGAGAATAGTTTAATTCAGTTGTTTTATTCGAGTGAGGAAACCGACTGAACGAGAGAAACATTTACATTTACGTGATTACTCTGCTATTCACAATAAAGTGCCTGGCAGAGGGTTTAATGAACCACCTTCATGCTGTCTCTCTACCGTTCCACCCTAGAACGGCACGCTGGAAAAACGAGCACTTAAATTTTTCTGTGCGAGACCTGATGTCTCTTATTTTATCGTGATGTCATTTCTCCCTAGGTAGGTGGGTGCCAACAGAATGTTTTCGCAATAGGAGGAGAAAACTGGTGATAGAAATTTCATGAGAAGATCATGTCGCAACGAAAAACGCTTTTGTTTTAATGGTTCAAATGGCTCTGAGCACTATGGGACCTAACTTCTGAGGTCATCAGTCCCCTAGAACTTAGAACTAGTTAAACCTAAGTAACCTAAGGACATCACACACATCCATGCCCGAGGCAGCATTCGAACCTGCGACCGTAGCGGTCACGCGGTTCCAGACTGTAGCGCTTAGAACCGCTCGGCCACCCCGGCCGGCCTTAGTTTCAATGATTGCCACTCCAGTACTCGTATCATGTCTGTGGCACTGTCTCCCCTATTTCGCGATAATACAAAACGAGCCGCCCTTCTTTGTACTTTTTCGATGTCATCCGTCAGTGCCACCTGATGCGGATCCCATACCGCACAGCAGTACTCCAGAATAGGGCGGACAAGTGTAGTGTGAGCAGTCTCTTTGGTAGAGCTGATACACCTTGTAAGTGTTCTGCCAATGAATCGCAGTCTTTAGTTTGCTCTACCCACAACATTATTCATGTGATCGTTCCAATTTAGGTTATTTGTAATTGTAATCCCTAAGTATGTAGTTGAATTTACAGCCTTCTGATTTGTGTGACTTATCACGTAATCGAAATTTAGCTGATTTCGATTAGAACTCATGTGAATAACTTCGCACTTTTCTTTATTCAGGGTCAGTTGCCGCTTTTCGCACCATACACATATCTTACCTAAATCATTTTGGAACTCGTTCTGATCATCTGATGACTTTACAAGACATCTGCAAATAATCTAAGACGGTTACTCAGATTGTCTCCTATGTCGTTAATATAGATCAGGAGCAATAGAGGGCCTATAACACTTCCTTGGGGAACGTCGGATTGTTTAGTCGGTTGTTCAAACGAGTCGGTTGTCACATCACTACGTAAATTGTCAGTGGAAACTGACAGCAGTTGCTGATTTTTTTGGAAGAAAAAAGAAAAAAGGAAGTTCGCCGGCTGAGCTGTTGGAGCACGGAAGTGAACTTGACAGTTCGTTCAGTGGGCCTTTACTTTTTATTTCTTGATGAGAGCGCAACTGGAACGGGCAGGCTGGTGAACAGGCGGAAGCAGAGAGTAGAGGCAGCGCGTTCCGCGTGGGGCCGGATCCCTCAGCTACCTGCTGCCGCCTGCATATTGCATTCCTGGCGCCTCACAGTCCCTGGCGGCGTGCCACGGCAAGCCACGCCGGGCGGGGCTGCCAGGCTAAAAAGCACTCGACCGCGCTGCGTTACGGCATAATGAATCACTGCGTAGTCGGCCTAGCCAGGCAGCCAGCCAGCGGACTCGCGGCTGCTCCTCATAACCCGCCTGCCACAGCTCGCCAACCACCGAGGCAGTTCATCACAGCTAGCATCACTGATGCTCGTTCTCTGACAACGCGCAAGACCACACAGCGTGCTGTCCCACACTTAAACCACTGTATGATTTCTATAGTGCACTCGCAGCTGGTCAGATGTATTACACTACTGGTCATTAAAATTGCTACACCAAGAAGAAATGCAGATGATAAACGGGTATTCATTGGACAAATATATTATACTAGAACTGACATGTGATTACATTTGGGTGCATAGATCCTGAGAAATCAGTACCCAGAACAACCACTCCTGCCTGTAATAACGGCCTTCATACGCCTGGGCATTGAGTCAAACAGAACTTGGGTGGCCTGTACAGGTACAGCTGCTCATGCAGCTTCAACACGATACCACAGTTCATCAAGAGTAGTGACAGCGTATTGTGACAAGCCAGTTGCTCGGCCACCATTGACTAGACGTTTTCAGTTGGTGAGAGATCTGGAGAATGTGCTGGCAAGGGCAGCAGTCGAACATTTTCTGTATCCAGAAAGGCCCTTACACGACCTGCAACATGCGGTCGTGCATTATCCTGCTGAAATGTAGGGTTTCGCTGGGATCGAATGAAGCGTAGAGCGACGGGTCGTAACACATCTGAAATGTAACGTCCAATGTTCAAAGTGCCGTCAGTGCGAACAATAGGTCACCGAGACGTGTAACCAGTGGCGCCCCCGTACCATCACACCGTGTGATACGCCAGAATGGCGATGACGAATACACGCTTCCAATGTGCGTTCACTGCGATGTCGCCAAACACGGATGCGACCATCATAATGCTGTAAACAGAATGTGCATTCATCCGAAAAAATGACGTTTTGCCATTGTTGCACCCCAGGTTCGCCGTTGAGTACAACATCGCAGGCGCTCCTGTCTGTGATGCAGCGTCAAGGGTAACCGCAGCCATGCTCTCCGAACTGATAGTCCATGCTGCTGCAATCGTCGTCGAAGTGTTCTTGCAGATGGTTATTGTCTTGCAAACGTCCCCGTATGTTGACTCAGGGATCGAGACGTGGCCGCACGATCCGTTACAGCCATGCGGATAAATGCCTGTCATCTCGACTGCTAGTGATACGAGGCCGTTGGGATCCAGCAAGGCGTTCCGTATTACCCTCCTGAACCCACCGATTCCATATTGTTCTAACAGTCATTGGATCTCGACCAACGCGAGCAGAAATGTCGCGGCACGATAAACCACAATCGCGATAGGCTACAATCCGACCTTTATCAAAGTCGGAAACGTGATGGTACACATTTCTCCTCTACACGAGGCATCACAACAACGTTTCACTAGGCAACGCCGGTCAACTGCTGTTTGTGTATGAGAAATCGGTTGAAAACTTTCCTCATGTCAGCACGTTGTAGGTGTCACCACCGGTGCCAACCTTGTGTGGACGCTCTGAAAAGCTAATCATTTGCATATCACAGCATCTTATTCCTGTCGGTTACATTTCGCGTCTGTAGCACATCATCTTGGTGGTGTAGCAATTTTAGTGGCCAGTAGTGTAGATGTCTACGAATCATCGACAGTATTCCATTATTTCCATCAGTGGTACTGTTGTCGGGATGGAATCCGCAGGGCTCAAAAAACAAAAACTTTTAACGGCGCGGTGCGCGGCGCCTGTGACGGAGGCAGGTGCCGGAGGCGGCGGGGAAAGCGGCGCGTGCGGCGCCCCGCCCACGCCTCGGCTCTGCGCGTGGCCTACCGCCGGCTGGCGTCGGCCCGGCCTCAGGTTACTCAGGTTAGCACACTTGGCGGCCCGCCAGCTCACGGCTTCTCCAGGGCGCTCACAGGTGGCGCGTGGGCGGCCGCCCGCTAGGCACCGCCCACGCACCAGGGCCGCCGGGCACCGTCTCTCTCCAAGTACACGGGCCGTCTTGGCCGTTGTCATTGAAACTTTAATGTTTTATGTCTTTGGGCCGCATCACGTTCCTCTTCTGTTTCTTCTACTCGATCGACATTTCCACCCCTTTTCTGGCACCCTCTTCAGGAGCACCAGAAGATCCTGAAAAAGATCTCATCTGAGGTGGTCGAAACGTCCATCGTCTATAAAGAATTGAAGAGGAACATGATACGGTCCAACAACATACAAGATTTTACCTTATTTCTGTCTGTGCAACAGAACCAGTATGGAAAGCAAGTAAAGATTCACATCAGCCATAGCTGCAGCTGAACTTGATCAGGGTGAAGATCAACATCAGCCACTGATTGTATTGGTCTTCATTAGGTTAAGGAGCAACCGTTGATGCTAGAGGCTTTCTTCAGGATGACGAACAAGCACTGATCAATGAGTCCAAAACGCAGTCTGTCAGCTCATGCAAGTATCTGCACGTAACAGTGTGTAGGTATGTTGTTGTTGTGGTCTTCAGCCCAGAGACTGGTTTGATGCAGCTCTCCATGCTACTCTATCCTGTGCAAGCTTCATCATCTCCCAGTACCTACTGCAACGTACATCCTTCTTTATCAGTTTAGTGTATTCATCTCTTGGTCTCCCTCTACGATTTTTACCCTCCACGCTGCCCTCCAGTACTTGATCCCTCGATGCCTCACAATATGCCCTACCAACCGATCCCTTCTTCTAGTCAAGTTGTGCCACAAACTTCTCTTCTCCCCAATTCTATTCAATACCTCCTCATTAGTTACGTGATCTACCCATCTAATCTTCAGCATTCTTCTGTAGCACCACATCTCGAAAGCTTCCATTCTCTTCTTGTCGGAACTGTTTATCGTCCACGTTTCGCTTCCATACATGGCTAGACTACATAGAAATTTTTTCAGAAATTTCTTCCTGACACTTAAATCTACACTCGATGTTCACAAATTCCTCTTCTTCAGAAACGCTTTCCTTGCCATTGCCAGTCTGCATTTCATATCGTCTCTACTTTGGCCAACATCAGTTATTTTCCTCCCCAAATAGTAAAACTCATTTACTACTTTAAGCGTCTCATTTCCTAATCTGATTCCTGCAGCATCACCCGATTTATTCGGCTACATCCCATTATCCTCGTTTTGTTTTTGTTGATGTTCATCTTATATCCTCCTTTCAAGACACTGCTCGTGGAGGTATATTAAATGAAATAATCTCAAAGGCCCAGTCGTAGCTAAGCCCGGTGCCAGATTTTGGCTCATTGACAGAATATTGGGAAAATGCACAGCTAAAAAGGTGAACGCTTACAAATCACTTGTGCATTCCGTCTTTGGATGTTACTCAAGTATGTGGAAACCGCATGAAATAGAACTAACAGGTACATTGAAAGTATACAAGAAAGACTGACGCAGATGGTCACAAATCTGACGCACGAGAGTGTGTTACAGATTTGCTAAAAATTTAACTCATACTCGCTTGAAGGTAGACGCGAATTATTTCACGAAAGACTGCTTTAAAGCTTCAAGAACCACTGTTTAGTAAAGAATCTAGGAATATACTAAAACGGCTACGTATAGCTTCCTTAGGGACTGTGAAGACAATATTCGCTCAATTACCACGCTGACAGAGGCATTCAAGCACTCATTCTTCCCCCACGCCATATGCCAGTGAACAGTAAGAAATCCTAATGTGGAATGTATTGCACCGGCTGAAACGAGAAACGGTAGTGGATGCTGTATTTGACTACAGCAGCGCAGTTAGAGGACAACGTACAGAAACAAATACAAGAAACGAGCATCGAACATTAGCAGGAGGAAAACCTTCAGCACTGAGTACTGTTCTCGGCACAAATTAACAAAAGAGAAGAAGATTAAAGTTCTGTCGACGGCGGGACCATTAGCGACCGAAGATAAGCTCGAGTTAATGAAGTATGAGAAGCGGTATCAGCCAGCTCCTTTTCAGTAGTGCCATTCCGGTTGTTGCCTTAACAAATTTAACGAAACCACAAAAATCCTGAATTTTGATGGCCAGATCGGGATTTGAACCGACAGCCACTGGAATACGAGTTCAGTGTCTTACCAATGCGCGAGCTCACTCGATGCCCTATAACAGGTAGGCTATTTATTTCCGGACGTTGGTTTGTAGTATAATTTTTTTCTAGGTTTGTCCTATACTGTCTCCTGTAACAATATGAGACTCCTTTTAACGCCTGGAAAAAATACATAATTTTTGTAGTTAGTTTGATTACGGGTGGCCACGCTCGTTGCTTTCATCACAGCCCTGACAGCTGAATTTAGATATATATCGTCATTTATTGATATAAAGTTTCCATTTGAAAGCCGAGTAGACCCCCATCGTTGTGCCAATGAGACACAGTCATCGTGAGCATTGAGGCAATCAAAAAAGGGTTCAAATGGCTCTGAGCACTATGGGACTTAACTGCTGAGGTCATCAGTCCCCTAGAACTACTTAAACCTGATTAAGCTAAAGACATCACATACAACCATGCCCGAAGCAGGATTCGAACCTGCGACCGTAGCGGTCGCGTCGTTCTAGACTGAAGCGACTAGAACCGCTCGGCCACCAGGCCGGCTTAAGGCAATCGCCCCTCCGACACGTGCGGGGTTGAAGATAACCATCTGATAGAATACCGTCCTCTGCTACCTGAAGATGTCGGTAACTGCCTGCTGCACATTTTCATCCGACGGGAATCGGTGACTCTGCAAGGACTGAAGGCGTGATAATCGCATGGTAAGAGATCAAGAATACACGACGGCTGCTCGTGTGACTCCCATTTATCCGTAATGGATGAGGCTGGCCTCTCAGATCGACCAACGGAACTTGGAGCACCATTCCGCAAAATGGTGTTTTTCGGCAGAGATGCTGCCTCATACACATACAGCTGTTTGCCCTCCGTCAGCCAAGAAAAGAATAACAGCACGTTGTGGACGCACTTGAAATAGGGTTTCCGTTTTTGACATTTCCGCATCTATCGCACGCACGTCAGAATGACACGAAGGACTCCTTGCCTACTTGTTGGTGCTTATATACCGGTATCGGAGTTGCATTACGTTGCATATACGCTGCAGCAACGCTTTCAGACGGGAAGTTTTTGATAGTTCCTTACACATACACTTGTCTGTCTGTGTGTGTGTGTGTGTGTGTGTGTGTGTGTGTGTGTGTGTGTGTGTGAATTTGCTTGGCCAGCATCTGCAGCCGCTGTTACATACGCTGGGAGTTCAAAAAGTACGTTATACGTTATTGTGTCAAGCTGACGAGCTTTTATTGAATACACCACTACACGTGGAAGTGACACAGGTACATAACACTGTTTTTCAACGTAGACACCAAATTTGTGTAAACAACGATCGGAACATTTTACCAACCACCTAGTTTCTGAACGATAGGAATCCGATCCTTGGTCACGGTGGCATTCGATAGTAGCAGTGTCAACATCATCGGGAAATCTCTTCCCCCCCCCCGATGCCCTTTCAGCTGGCCGAAAAGACGGAGATCGCATAGTTCAACATCTGGATCTCACAGTCGCAGTCACCCACGTTGTTGGTGGGTGGGGTGCCGTCGTGAAATTGTTGGCACCTTTTTACCACCGATGTGGACACGACGTTGCATTTGGTCCATATTCTGCCAGAATTTTGGCGTGAACCTGTCTACAACCTACATATTTCGCTTACAAGAATCGTACTCTCCCGCGCATTTCGTATTCGGAGAGCATTTCCAGTTGTCACGCCATTTCAATCGTTGTGCACCTGTTATCTGTGCAATAGCAGACTTGTGTCTGCAAGAAACTACGAACATATACCGTCTTCCGTTCTCGTTGCGCAATGGTCTTAGAGTGGTATAAAATCGATAACTAATTTTCAAAGTCCCTACGTTTTATTATCATTGAAATTTCCTAGTCTTTACCTTGAAATAGTGTTCTGATGTATCTTCTGCTTTCGAAGATGTGTTCTGCTGTACATGCATATAATGTGTTCTGTGTTAGCTTCAATATGAGGGTGAGCTCCACTTGAGTGCGTGAATCTTTTCTTGACCTTGAGTCTTAGATAAATGATTAACTGAAATAAGAGGCTTACAGCTATTCCTTTCCGGTTATAGCTTATTATTTCCACTTCGTTTTGCGGCAACAACAAGTACTATACAATATTATCATTAATTGCACTACACTTTTCACCAATTTCAACACTTTATTGAAAAATAAACTTGTTCGATAATTTTCTTATTTAATACTCACACCTCTCTTGTCCCCTCAGTATTTGTGCAGCACTGCCGTATCATTCGTCGTTGTTCACTCTCACGTCCACGACTCAGTGCGTCTTAGGCCGCTCTCCCTTGCTCTGAAGCTACATTGGCGTCTCTCTCAGCGTCCCTGCGTCGCACGCTTGTCAACGATTGCACAGTGTTCTTTCACATGATTTACTGAAGATTGCGATACTCTTTCAAACAGTTACCTTTTATTACCGGTGATTTTTATATAAAAGTACTACGTAAAAATGGGTCTCAGTTTTGGATGAATTTAAATATTCATTTACGATGGGCGTTTGAAAAGGCCGTGCAAAAATAAAGACTACTGAAGTGTTCGCGGTAAACTTTTTTTTAATTTTTCGACGTAGTCTCCTTTTAGACTTATACACTTCGTCCAACGCTGTTCTAATTTGTTCCGAATAATAGAAATTTTCCAAGTCTGCAAAATAGCTATTAGTTGCTGCAGTCACCACCTCGTTTGAATAAAATCTTTTTCCTGCCAGCCATTTCTTCAAATTGGGAAATAAATGGTAGTCCGAGGGAGCCAAGTCTGGAGAATAGGGGAGATGTGAAACGAGTTGGAATCCTATTTCCCTTAACTTTGCGACCACAACTGCTGAGGTGTGTGCTGGCGCATTGTCGTGATGGAAAAGGACTTTATTGCGGTCCAATGGCCGGCGTTTTTCTCTTAGCTCGGTTTTCAAACGGTCCAATAACGATTAATAATATGCACGTGTAATAGCTTTACCATTGTCCAGATAGTCGATGAGGATTACCCTTGCGAATCTCAAAAACAGTCGCCATAACCTTTCCGGCTGAAGGAATGCTCTTCGCCTTTTTTGGTGCAGATTCTCCCTTGGTAACTCATTGTTTGGATTGTTGTTTGGTCCCAGAAGAATAGCAATGTATCCATGTTTCATCCAGAGTGACGAAACAACGCTTAAAGTCCTGCGGATTCTTCCTGAATAGCTGCTAACAATCCTTGCAACCCTTCACGCTATTCCGTTTTTGGTCAAGCGTGTGCAGTCGCGAAACCCATCTTCCGGATAGCTTTCTCATGTCCAAATGATTATGCAAATTGTATGTACCCGTTCATTCGAGATGCCCACAGAAGTAGCAATCCAACGCACCTTAACTCTTCTGTCATGCATCACCATATCATGGATTTTATCAACGATTTCGGGAGTCGTAACCTCCACAGGGCGTCCAGAACGTTCAGCACCACTTTTGCCCATATGGCCACTCCGAAAATTTTGAAACCAATTATAAACTGTTCTAATAGAAGGTGCAGAGTCACCGTAATGTTTAGCAAGCTTCTCTTTAGTCTCCTGAGGCGTTTTGCCTTTCATAAATTAATGTTTAATCACCACACGAAATTCTTCTTCGTCCATTTTTTGACAATCACTCGACTTCCTTGATTCACACGAATGCCAAACACAAAGAAATACACTAACAAGGCTGAAACTTGGTTTGCGTTCTTTGCAAAGGTGCTAGTAACTAAACATGACCTCGATACGCGCCGGTGGTGCCAACACTCGGGCTCACATCTCGTGGTCGTGCGGTAGCGTTCTCGCTTCCCACGCCCGGGTTCCCGGGTTCGATTCCCGGCGGGGTCAGGGATTTTCTCTGCCTCGTGATGGCTGGGTGTTGTGTGCTGTCCTTAGGTTAGTTAGGTTTAAGTCGTTCTAAGTTCTAGGGGACTGATGACCATAGATGTTAAGTCCCACAGTGCTCAGAGCCATTTGCACCATTTTTTTGCCAACTCTCGGGATTTGCACGGACTCCTCAACGCCCCTCCTACCTATAGAACAGCTGTAATCATTTGTCAGTTAATAAAAGTGTGACGTGACCTCGAAATCTTCCGGCGAAATCATGACCCTACAGTGGTTTACACACACTGACCTCGATTTCGGAATTGTTCAAATAACCCTTTGGACATCCAGTTTCAAGTTTCTCGTAGTCATTCAAAACGAACCAAGACCAACGCCGGGGTTGTTTCTTTGGGAAAGCCGCCGCTGGTCTCTTTCCGAATCCCTGTTAAATTCGAGATTGCGCTCCGCCCCCAACGATCGGGACGCCAAATCCTAATTTACGATACTTGTCTTTCTTCATTTACCGCTTCGCCTGTCCATTCGTCTTGGAGCGGCCGAAGCACACGCGGCAAAGATCTCGCCAAGGCGCGACACCTTGACACCGCCTGCGGAGCTCACACCCAGCTCGTTAGTGGAACGCCCTTAACGAGGCGGCTTCCCGTAGGGGAAAGGATTATGGAGGGAGGGCGGGTAGGATAGGACAGGATAGGGTAGGATAGCATAGGCGCTCCAATTACCGAGCTGCCGGAGCGCTACACACCGCACACCACCTGGCCCCGCCAGCGCTTAATTGGAGCAGAAGCCACTTGGCTTCGCTCTTCGTCGCTTTCGAGTAATGTCTTGTTTACGCCTCGAACTCCTCAGGTCGCGCCCACGCGTCCACGCCGTTGAATCCAACTGTCGCGAATGGATAAAAAACTCGCGTTCTCATTCACGTCGTTGAGCATATCTATCTTGCCCTCTGCGGAGATCCACTATCTTGGACCGCGTTTAAGCTTCCGACACAAACCATCATCTTTACTGTCAAAGTTCTTGCAATTAAGTAGCTCTTCAACATGCTACAAATTCGTTCGACGTCATCCTTATTGTCATGGATGGGAGGAGCGCACTGGAAAACTTGGAAAAGCAGCAATGGGACTGCAACACTAATGGACCTGAGCTCTTTGTCATTTACTTAATCTATCAGTGTGAAAGTCTACAGCCGGCCGGGGTGGCCGAGTGGTTCTAGGCGCTACAGTCTGGAACCGCGCGACCTCTTCGGTCGCAGGTTCGCATCCTGCCTCGGGCATGGATGTGTGTGCTGTCCTTAGGTTAGTTAGGTTTAAGTAGTTCTAAGTTCAAAATGGCTCTGAGCACTATGGGACTTAACATCTGTGGTCATCAGTCCCCTAGAACTTAGAACTACTTAAACCTAACTAACCTAAGGACACCACACACATCCATGCCCGAGGCAGGATTCGAACCTGCGACCGTAGCAGTCGCACGGTTCCGGACTGAGCGCCTAGAACCACTAGACCACCGCGGCCGGCAAGTAGTTCTAAGTTCTAGGGTACTGATGACCTCAGCAGTTAAGTCCCACAGTGCTCAGAACCATTTGAACCATTTTTTGAAAGTCTACATAAACGTGTCCAGTTATTATGGATCAAGTGACACTCTGGTATCTTATCTAACGAGATGGCGGACCATCCGACGAAACAAAGAGTGATTGATGGTCAGTCTTACTACACTAGCCTTCCACATACAGATTTTGTTGCTGGCGTAAAAAAAAAAAAAAAAAAGGCCATCAAGAATGGTCATAGACGTGGGAGAATTTACAACAGTCCAGAGGAAGACATTATGCTGCCGTACAGTCGAGTATTCCACGAAACACCTGGCTCTCACAAATCAAGCTATCCAGGCGTCATACCAATGCTATAACGCGCATCCGGCTGTTACCATCCACATCTTCATAACATGAAAGTCCATCCATCGTAGTGTCGAAGCCCACCCAACTGAGATTGCAGGCCTCAGCCATGCGATGCTAGGGTCTTCACGGTATAAGAGACAACGTCTCAAGGCCTTGATCAGACATGGAATACCCCAACCTACATCTATCACGGTTCTGTTTTGACAGCTGTCCACAGTGGAGTATGCCAGTTTCTACAAGAAGCAGAGATCCATTTATGAGTTACACACAAAGGATCCAGCGTGTGAAGTTGTGATACATCGACTATATTGAGTGAGTTAATGTACAAAGTGTACCATGAAGTACCTGTAATTATGTAATTTCTAATTTCTATACGACATATATGATGATGTGTACAAACTCTGTAGTGACTCACTTCTTTGATTTTGCACGGAAAAAATTAGCCCCTAAAACCATTGCGTACTCATTCACACGTCTGAACACGAGTATTGTGTACGAAAACGGCAGTGCATGTAATATATATATACGTATGCGCCGGGAAAATCAGTACTGTGGAAAAGGATCCTCATTAAATTCCACTTGATCAAATAGTATTGACCTATAATCCCCCACTCCCTCAATTTTTTAAATAATCGAACTCCATTTGCAAATCAGCTACAACGTATGATTAGTTTACAAATGAGTTAATGCGTTAAATATGTTAGCACGTTAAGCGTTAAATATGGTAAGCATGAAAAACTTTTAAGATTGACGGCGCAATACCCTAATTATTTTGATTTTATTTGTTTCGAATTACTAAGCCATAGATTAATAAAAATAGCAAAACCTGTGTTAATAACATCAAATCGTCTCTGCAGTCTCGTACAATGATATGATTTTGCAGGTACGTTCAGAGGGATATGTGGATACTGTCTACAAAATGTTTTACTGATGGAGTTACCGTAGTAGGAAAGAAGTAATAAATTTAACGTCATGTCTGATGCTACATTCTTACTGCATAAACAGCGAAAATGTGGTATGCGATAAACTTTTTGTTTATCTACTTTGGTACTCGCTAGATGCTGTTATCCTCAAAATATTGGAGCAATATAGTGATGGTAATTTGCGTGCTGTGAATTACGTTACCTGAAGACATATACATAGTTCTTGCTATAAATACTTGACATACTGTGGTAAACCTGTAACATATGATTCTACCTCTTACTGAGCAGATTGAATTCGATCAGTAATTATATGAAAAAGAAATTTTGATGGACCCTAGAAGCCGTTAGATAGGAAACCTGTAAGTGGAACGTGTGGCCCTTTCAGCCATTTAGTTGTACACACATTGCTACTTTTTTTTTTTTTTAAGGCACTGTCACAGAATATGGTGATCACATAATGTAAATTTCCTTTTCTTATCTGTTCCTAACAAAAAAAACTAGTTTACGTGATAAAATATTAATGGACACCGTGTCACTCGATAATTTTATGTTATCAGTATATTTTTCTGATGTGTGGAATGCGACTGAAGGTCATCTGCATAACGAACTAGTTTTAATTAGGAGGACACAAAAGAAGAAGAATTGCAATTCCAATTTTAATTGAAATAGACAACAAGAAAATAAAAATAATATTGTGTTGAAAATTTATCGTCTAGTTGTAAACAATATAGGAGATCTGCTATTAAATAAACGTTTACAAAGCAATTTATAAAAAACCACGACATTTCTTCAGTTAAAAAGAAGGTGGCGGAAATTAACATTGAAAACGGTATGTAGTCTACTGTCGATAGTTCGAAGTTCAAGAGATCTAACAAAAAGTTCGGATAATTTAGAGGTTGTTTAACCAATGTTTGACTGATGAAGGAGAAACCAGGAAAGCGGTCTAAATAAGCGTATAATTTAAAAAGTGGTACTCTTGTTTGAATAATAGACTTATTTCTTTACAAAGGGAAGCAGAATCTAAAACTAGAACTAGAAATAGTGTTCAATTTTTAACCACTTATCTTTTATTATTGTTAATATTTTGGGCGCAAGGCACACACAAATTTCGCAAAAAACGCAAGAAAACTACGGTTTCATTTTCCCCTGCTGAACAAACTGTGTCATCAACGTTCGCATTTTCACGACAAATCTTAAAAACGAAGTATTCTCTCTCTCTCTCTCTCTCTCTCTCTCTCTCTCTCTCTCTCTCTCTCTCTCTCTCTCTCTCCCTCTCTCTTGAAAGAACATAAAAAATAAGAAACATTATTGTGCCACTCCTCGCATGTTGCAGACCCTCCAGCGTCCAGTCTAACAACGAATTTCTTGCGACTTTTGTAAGCATGTTTTCTCCGACAGTTATGTTTCGCCCTGTACATTGACTAAAAGCCATTTCAACAAACGTTCTCCAAGAGGCGGGAACTCAGGTCGCTACACTAGTCAGTTCATAAAAGCTAGTAAAGCAAAAAGTTTTTGTGAAGTCCACAGCATCTATATAAAAATGAGTCCACTGGCATTCTGAAGGTGGCCAGCGTATGGGCGACACCGGTTATGGTTGTTATCATATTATGTGATTGTAGATAAAAGAAAAAGAAGTGTATAAATGCCAGACATAGTCACTTGCTGTGGATCAACTAAGGTATTTTAAGTGCGAATGTTGGAACTTCCGTCATGTTCGCCAGAATTGGCCTCCTATGACTGCGTCCTATTCTCACGTCTAAATAAATCTGCGTTTGAGAAATGACTGGAGAGCGATGTGTATCTGCTCGTCATGGGTGGATAATTTGTAGTTTCCAAAATGACACTTCAGTATATGCTTCCTGGGATTCAAAAAGTTTACTGAAAGTTACGGACACAAAGAGGAGAAAAATCGATTTGTTTAAACCTACAACACAGTCTTTCGCCGCTGAGCCTGGGTATTTCCTTCTTGTTCCTGAACTTTCATTAGACGAGCTCTCTGATTCCATAGTGAGGCCGTAGTCCGTGAAACACGTTATGCTAGGAGAATTAATGAAACAGGACGTTCCACGGATGGGTTGTCACAGCGAGACGCGTGTATCAGTAACAAAGCAAAAGCAGTGGATTCGTACATTCCAGCTCACGTGTACTATTTCATTACAATAATTGCGTCTGGAATACAAAAAAACGCAACAGTGTTTTCATTTTATTGCCCAGTTACACTTTCCGCGGGTTATTAACGTCAGCGGACTGAGGTGAAGAGGGCCTTTACTGATGTAGCCGTTACTGCACTCGATACTTCGGTACGTTTATTGCTTAAAGAAAGAGAAGTGTAGCCAGCCATAAGTTCGTAGGCTTCCACCGTAAAGTCGTCTCTAGTCGTCCGTACCTTGTGAGCTGTGGCTGTTGGACTGAAAGACGCCAGAACAAATTTACGGTCATTACGCTACAACGTCGTTTGAGATTTAAGTGAGCTTGTTAGGAATGGAGTGGAATTCTCGTTCATTGAGAACAATGTCGTAAATGCTAATGAAACGACCAGTAACATTATAGCTGTCTGTGAAAACTCTAAATCTGTGTTCCACGAGCAGCTTGGTACTTTAATGGCTTTTGTGTACGCTATCTGATCACTGGCAAGTACAGAGAAGGCATTTATGTCGGGACAGACGTAAATATTTTTAGAAAGAAAAATGTTTTTGCCTTTGATTGTCCATTTATTTGTAGTCAGCAGGATCGCAGTTTCAAGTATAGCATCATTTTCAAGTGAAGTCTGCTGACTAAGGTTAATCCATAATACAAACTCTACATCGTAACCAACACGAGATACGAATCACAGGCGCGTATAGTATCGATTCATTCAATTCGGAATCCATCTGTTATGTCTTCCGTATGTGTCATCTTCTTTTACCGTAGCCATACTGGTAGTGCAGCCACTTTCATATTTCAAAAAATACGAGATTTAAACGAAATTATTCCATAGAAAATGGCGATAGAAGCAGTTCCTGAGGTTTCTGAACTAAATATTAGTAAACGTCGTACGAATTATAGTCTGTGGCATTGTAAATTTGATAACATATGTAATGTGTAAGTATTCGTGTTCCAAGTAAATGCCTTAGATAATTAACATTTCCTTTTGAATTTTGCTCATTACGACTTTTGCTGAGACAGTAGGCATTAAAGGGAACAATCAAAGTTTGCTACTTGTATAAACTGAGTTACGAATTTATTTGTCTTTGTTGTCATAACAGGACACTGTAGATAGGCTCAAACACAGCCGAATGCGTAGACAGTAGTTCTTCGAAATTAATTTCTTAATTATTACGAAATTACTTATATTTATAGGTGTGATATCGCTCTGCTGAAATTTTGTTTTCATTGTGCTGAATTACAGCGCAGAAGGTGCTTTGCTTTAACTTTTCATGTTTTTTAAACGCCAAACTGGATGGTTGTGGTTTTTAGCTATAAATTGAGTAGGTAATATGTTATTTGTCGATCGTCATCTTGAATCAGTTAGTTAGCAGCTTACACATTACTTGGAAATTACAATTACCAACGTGTCTAAAATCTGGTAAAATGCGAAGACAATTATCGGGTTGTGGCATGAAAGTCCGTTTTTTATAAATTTATTATTGTATTTTATGTTAATTTTAAAGTCATTCTCTCTCCATTGTATAAATATGGACGCCCTAACAGACGAGGCAGTCAGTACGCAGAAAGAAGTATGGGGTGATTCCAAAAGAAAGAACAGATTTCATTTGTTTATTGCAGACAAACTATTGAATGTAGAAAAATATTGCAGATTCAAAGTTCATTTTCGCGCAGACACTATACCATACACTCAGCATGCGCACCATGCGGTGATAGAGAGCTCCGTGTGAGCGCATCTCGGATACGCTCTACATTTGTATCTGACGTGCGTGGCCTACCAGTGCGCTTCTCTCTGCAAATGCAACCAACTACAGTGAATTTCATGTGCGAGTGGTAAATCTGCTTGTACAGAGGCGACATCTATTGTGGAATGTATGTTCCATTAGTACAGTGGGTTGTCTTCGCACAAACTCCAACACACAAAATGGTTTCTCTTGTGGTGTAGTCGCCATGTTCATAGAAACAAACAACAGCTCAGCTGCGTCAGAACTTTGATCCTTCCTCTATCCAGTGGATGGCGCAATGTGTTTCTCATGTTTTATAGTTTGCATATAATAAATAATTGAAACGTGTCCTTTATAAGAGCTGTAAAGAGACAGACAAGAGACGACAGACTTCAAAATTTGAAAATTAAGAAAAAACTGAATATATTTAACAACCTGAATAGAATACAAGAAAACAGTAGAAACTGGAATGAACAGCTCGAAAGAATGAGTGGAAAAAGATTGCCACTGCAGATAGGATATAAGCTAGTTGGAAGAAGAAGTGTCAGGAAACACCGAGAAAGCGATGGGTAACGTAACGGGCAGAGGAAAAGGTCCTAGTGCTTGAAGTGAAGGTGATTAGATGGAATATGATGTTCGTATAGAGGCAACGGACGTGCAAACTAATGCGCGAAAATGATACAGCATCTACTTCCCACCGACATACCGCTACCATACAGTGGCTTGCATAGTATTTTCGGCAACTGAGCATAAAACGGGTGGGCAGTGTTAATGGACATGGGCTCTAACATCGAAGGCACAAAGGCCATCCTAGGTTTCTCAGCTCGGCGCTTATGAGAAAAGAAGTGTTACCATTAACAAAGTAGAGGCCACATGAATTCATTCGTTAAAATCAGTATCCTCTCCAAACAGTGATTGTTACCTCTTTGACGAGGACGTTGTACACACACTGATGGAATGTGAGAATTGTAATCATCCGAGAGCTTACCGCTGTACGACTACAATATTTTAAAAACTAAGGACTATTATTCTCTCAGACTAGCTCTTCGTTTCCTCGGTAGGTAAGTACACTACTCAAAAAAGTTTGGAGTACTATCTTAAAATGTAGCCTATGGTACTAGAGGTCTCATTGACCTAGGCATTTCATGCACTATCCAGTTAGAGCCCATATATTGGGCGGTGTTTACTACTGGCGTATTTCGTGGCCGTTTCTTCGTCATGTAAACATACCGCTTCCGCAGTAGCACAACGCGAGCGGTCCATTATCGACAACAGCTTCATTCAGTTTGTGTTCAGTACTGCAGTAACATGCCACGTAGAGGCATACATCCCTTTGATAGAGGCAGGACAGTGGCTTTCATTTCAGCAGATCGTACACAGTAAGATGTTGCCAATGGGTTGCATGTCACTCAAAATGGTGTGTCTGAGGTATGGAGAAAGTACAGAGAGACAGGAAATGTGAACGATAGAACTCGCAATGTTCATCCTCGTATAACAACACCAATGCATAATCGTTTCCTCCAACTGCCGGCTCGCAGGCATCCGACATCAACAAGCAGAAATATTGGAATTGACTTCTCCCGGGAAACTGCGATTTATATCTCGTACCAAACAATGTGCAGAATATGGCATCGTTCCAGAAGATCTATTTGAAGTTTTGCACTGAACAAACGAAACGGACGCAATCGAAGGAACTGGGCTCTTGCACATCAACATTGGACCATTGCACATTTGGAATAATGTCGTTTTTGCTGACGAGACGAGGATTGGTTTGTGGCCTAACACTAGACGTGTTAGGGTTTGGAGAAGCGTTAGATGACTTCAGGAACGCCGATAAGTTCAGGAAGTTCATCCGTTTGCAGGTGGATGTGTAATTTCCAGGTTCTGGGCGGCAATAATGATGGGACGGCGGTTCCCCCTAATTCCCGTCAACAGCAATTTCACTGGTCCCCGATACCCGCAAGAGGTCCTACAAACGATTGTAAGGCCCTACAGACGTGACGTCTGTAACAACTTCATTCCAGTCATGCAAGACAGCACTGTAACGTAGTAGTGTCTCGGTCTCTTGAGAGATGCGACATCATCCGAATACATGGGCCAGCACAGTCCCCAGTCATGAATGCAATTGAGCGTGCATGGGACCTTTACAAGGTGGCCATTGCACAGCGTCCGAATCCACCTGACAATCTGCAAGATCTCACTGAAGCTGCCATTCAAGAGTGGGACCTCATATACAAGATAAACTTGCTGGTTTCGTCCAGAACATGCCTCGCAGAGTGGAAGAAATCATCCGTGTGCGGGAAGGACTTACTACTCATCATCAAGAGATAAAGATCTTGCGGAAAACCCAAGGAAATTCTGGTCTTACGTAAAATCGGTAAGCGGGTCGAAGGCTTCCATCCAGTCACTCACTGATCAGTCTGGCCTGGAAACGGAAGACAGCAAAACGAAAGCTGAAATTTTAAATTTAGCATTTGAGAAATCTTTCACGCAGGAGGATCGTACAAACATACCGCTGTTTGAGTTTCGTACAGATTCCCGTATGGAGGACATAGTGATAGACATCCCTGGGGTTGTGAAGCAGCTGAATGGGTTGAAAATAAATAAATCGTCAGGTCCTGATGGGATTCCAATTCGGTTTTACAGAGAGTACTCTACTGCATTGGCTCCTTACTTAGCTTGCATTTATCGCCAATCTCTTGCCCAACTTAAAGTCCCGAGCGACTGGAAAAAAGAGCAGGTGACGCCTGTATATAAGAAGGATAGAAGGACGGATCCTCAAAATTAAAGACCAATATCCTTAACATCGGTTTGTTGCAGGATTCTCGAACGTATTCTCAGTTCGAATATAATGAATTTCCTTGAGACACCGCCGGCCGAGGTGGCCGTGCGGTTAAAGGCGCTGCAGTCTGGAACCGTAAGACCGCTACGGTCGCAGGTTCGAATCCTGCCTCGGGCATGGATGTTTGTGATGTCCTTAGGTTAGTTAGGTTTAACTAGTTCTAGGGGACTAATAACCTCAGCAGTTGAGTCCCATAGTGCTCAGAGCCATTTGAACCATTTTTTGAACCTTGAGACACAGACGTTACTGTCTATGCATCAGCACGGCTTTAGAAAGCATTGCTCCTGTGAAACGCAACTCGCCCTTTTTTCACATGATATCTTGCGAACCATGGATGAAGGGTATCAGACGGATGCCATATTCCTTGACTTCCGGAAAGCGTTTGACTCGGTGCCCAACTGCAGACTCCTTCCTAAGGTACGAGCATATGGGGTTGGTTCCCAAGTATGTGAGAGGCTCGAAGACTTCTTAAGTAATAGAACCCAGTACAGTGTCCTCGATGGTGAGTTTTCATCGGAGGTGGGGGTATCATCTGGAGTGCCCCAGGGAAGTGTGGTAGGTCCGCTGTTGTTTTCTATGTACGTAAATGATGTTTTGGATAGGGTGGATAGCAATGTGCGGCTGTTTGCTGATGATGCTGTGGTGTACGGGAAGGTGTCTTCGTTTGACTGTAGGAGGATAAAAGATGACTTGGACAGGATTTGTGATTGGTGTAAAGAATGGCAGCTAACTCTAAATATAGATAAATGTAAATTAATGCAGATGAATAGGAAAAAGAATCCGGTAATGTTTGAATACTCTTTTAGTAGTGTAGCGCTTGACACAGTCACGTCGATTAAATATTGGGGCGTAACATTGCAGAGCGATATGAAGTGGGACAAGCATGTAATGGCAGTTGTGGGGAAGGCGGATAGTCGTCTTCGGTTCATTGGTAGAATTTTGGGAAGATGTGGTTCATCTGCAAAGGAGACCGCTTATAAAACACTAATACGACCTATTCTTGAGTACTGCTCGAGCGTTTGGGATCCCTATCAGGTCGGATTGAGGAAGGACATAGAAGCAATTCAGAGGCCGGGTGCTAGATTTGTTACTGGTAGGTTTGATCATCACGCGAGTGTTACGGAAATGCTTCAGGAACTCGGGTGGGAGTCTCTAGAGGAAAGGAGGCGTTCTTTTCGTGAATCGCTACTGAGGAAATTTAGAGAACCAACATTTGAGGCTGACTGCAGTACAATTTTACTGCCGCCAACTTATATTTCGCGGAAAGACCACAAAGATAAGAGAGATTAGGGCTCTTACAGAGGCATATAGGCAGTCATTTTTCCCTCGTTCTGTTTGGGAGTGGAACAGGGAGAGAAGATGCTAGTTGTGGTACGAGGTACCCTCCGCCACGCACCACCGTATGGTGGATTGCGGAGTAGATGGTTTTCACTGTGTTTTCGGGATGTACACATACGAAATAGCCTGATTTGTTTCGTAATGATTTTCTGCAGCTAACCAATATCGTTCTTGTTTTCAGAGGCAGTTACGTTTATTTTGTTAATAAGGTATCGGACAAACCTCAGTGGGCGTACTATAAGAAGTCATTGTAGTAAACTCTATGATATTCCAAACTTTTGTTGAGGTGCGTATTTGCCATTTGATCGTACTTTGTAGAAGACGATTTCAAAAACTTAGGAGCTTCTCTTGCGATTTATTATGTGTGTAGAGGTTGTTTAAGAATTCCTGTTACAGGCTTCTAGGATCTGTAGAGGGGACTGAGTAGGTAAAGTTTTGATAAGGAACCGATTTCTAGAAATGAACAGTTTGGATATAAAATAAGTCTGAAGATCGAATCACTTTCACGGTATGCAGTCAGCGGAGACAATGAGCTCTTCGCACGCTCTCATACAAATGCTCCACAAACCCTGGTGTGTGTCCGTGCAGCACGGCAGTCAACCATTGTAGCTGCGGCCGTACCATTTTCTCGCAGTCGTTGTTGTTCGCGGAAGAAAATGCACGTGATGGACTGAGGCGATCTGGTTAACGCTCCGCTGCGCAGCTCTCTACCATTACGTAGCGTAATTTGAAGCGGGAGATTTGAAAGTGACCCAATCTTCAAACTTTTTTATATCCAAACGGTACATATCCAGACACGGGTTCCTTGTACAGACTTTATCCGCTAAAGCTCCTCTACAACGCAGCTCTCTACCATTACGTAGCGTAATGTGAAGCGGGAGATTTGAAAGTGACCCAATCTTCAAACTTTTTTATATCCAAACGGTACATATCCAGACACGGGTTCCTTGTACAGACTTTATCCGCTAAAGCTCCTCTACAACCCATAGAGGTCTGTAATATGAAGTGCGAAACACACTGCATATTATTACATTTTACATTAAAAAATTATGCTTTTTATTGAAATAGTGCAATCAGACTAATGTAGTTTCTCACAATGTTTCATCTTTTGTAATGAAGGCGGGCAAATGTCCTGTTTATGCGATAATGCAGCGCCTGTGTCGTTCTGAATTACGAGGCACTTTTCCTTCGGACTTGTATGTATGATGCATGTCAGAAGGAACAGACACTGCGGCGACTACACCCGTTATGAAATGAAATTTTGTGACGGACCGAGACCCGAACACGGATTTCACACAGTTGGGAATCGATTTCTTGTAGTTCATGATGGCTGTAGTGGCTGCAGTGCCTGTTCTTCGGACAGTATCCACCGATACCTGGCAAACGACTGACAAGTAAAATGCCTCTCTTGTACATGAATATACACAACGAATGTAGAAGTAACGACGTAAGGAAGTTTGGGTGTGGCTGTGAGTCGTGCTCGGATAGCCAAACGGTAAACCGATAAGCCGGAAATCCAGGTTCGAGTCCCTGTCCGCCAGAAATTTTCATTGTCGTCATTCCATTCTACAGCTTATGGTTGTCCGCATTCGCAACTGCGAGTACATTTGTTGAATGTCCAGTTTGTGTTATTGTCGGCATGATTCCCTGTGATGGAATGAGTTCTGAAACCAACAAAATAAAATAAAATATGTTAAGATTCTCGTCGCCAGTTGTTATGAGGACAGGTGGCCAGTGCTAAATAGAAACGTGTATTGCAGGTTTGGCAGTGAAGTCGGTAAGGAGCTGGCTGTATAGTCTGTATCTGCAACGACTAAAATAATTAGTACTCGTTGGCAAAACATAAATATATATTGTACTTGTGTCACAGGCTTCTTCATATGCTCCATACATACTGTATAATTACAAACATATCTAGAGAGGCATTACTTATGCCATACTTGACTAAGCGCCTTGTTCGAGGTTGCCTCCTATCAGCTGAAGGCTATGCCACATTCTTAGTTGACGTCTGGATCAAGAGTGGACGAGAGTTCGCTAGAAACTTGATACAAGCCGTGGAGCGGCGCTAGTCGCGACTCGCGGGTTCAGCGATATCTATTACGGACCGCGGTCAATATCTGCAACCCCTAACAAGTGTGGTATCGAAACTTGATACCAAAAAATAAACTATAGATCCCCCGTATAACTGGCTGGGTAAATCCGCAGGAGCAAAGCAGGGACAGCGATTTCCAATAGGACCACGAATAATAGAGCTTAAAGAGCGTACCGCTATCTTAGGACATGGGAGAGCAGTGTACAGTAACGTCACATATGATCCCTCCTGTAAATATTGCTGTGTAGTCTGCGCGCTTCCAGTCTCTCAGCGCTATTTTGGGGTTTCTGGCTCCGTTCGAATGACTACGCTGATGTTTTCGGATGGGTGAACATGGCTCACGACTATGCAGCCTGTGAGTTTTCACAGTCAAAGCAACGCTTGTCTGGCTGCTAGCTGACGTGAACATAGACCCGAATTATTGTGGTGCAGTGACACAGTCATACATCGTTGTGAAATTACGCCATCGGAAATCCTGCTGTCGGTACGAATCGACACGATGGGGTGGTGGGCGAGTGTGACCGCTTGTGGCGGAACGTAATGAGTAATGCTAGCGGACGCCACTGGGGCGTGTAGCTGTCGAGCGGGGCGGTAATCGACCCAGCGCGCGTGTAGGCGGCTTGCTCCGGGCGGGCCGTCTGCATTATTCATAGCGCGCTATTGCTTCCGCTCATTGCGGGGCCCCCCGCTCGCGACGCACCGGCCGTTCCAGAGGCCGGCCGCTCAAAGGCGAGGCGAGGAGGGGACAGGCGGACCGAATTTCGACGCCGCCTCCGCCTCATCATCACAGCGCCGTGTAGGTGCTATATTGGAGGCGGCGTCCAAAGGAAACACGCTGTGCATAGCATTACCTGCCTATCTGAGGGTAAAGTACCCTGCTGTGTATAGGACGGGCCACACATACATACCTATATACACACTGAGCCGACAAAGGATATGGGATAACAGTTGCGCGCATACAGATGGCGGTAGTATCGCGTACACGAGGTATACAAGGGCAGTGCACTGGCGGAACTGCCATTTATACTAAAAAAAAAGGTTCAAATGGCTCTACACGTTATGGGACTTAACATCTGAGGTCACCAGTCCCCTAGACTTCGAACTACTTAAACCTGAGTAAACGAAGGACATCACACACATCCATGACCGAGGCAGGATTCGAACCTGCGACCGTAGCAGCCGCGTGGTTCCGGACTGAAGCGCGTAGAACCGCTCGGCCACAGCGGCCGGCGCCATTTGTACTCAGCTGACTCATGTGAAAAGTTCCACTGTGTGTGAATTGCTAAGGGACCGAACTGCTGAGGTCATCGTCCCTAGACTTACATGCTACTTAAACTAAATTATGCTAAGAACAACATACATACCCATGCCCGAGGGAAGACTCGAACCTCAGGCGGGAGGGGCCGCGGAATCCGTGACATGTACCCTCAGACCGCGCGGCCATGTGAAAAGGTTTCCGAAGTAGCTGTGGCCGCAGGACGGGACTTAACAGACTTTATGAATATGAAGATGGTATCTGTTCTTTCGGACATGTCTTTCAGTTCTCGAAGAATGAAATTACAATGAAATCCAGACATTAGCTGCTTACAGGCTTACCATCTTCATATAGATAAGGCTTACCGGCCAGTGATCTTCTTCAGTGCAGATGCGTTCACATCACTCAAACTCTTACGGGAATTGGTAGATTTACTGCCGCCAGAAATGAGTATAGTGGAATAGGGCACTACAAGTGTAGTGTCTGGACAGTAAGCTGGAAATGTGGGTCTCACGGGGAGCGTGCCAGAGATAAGTCCCTGCAGTCGCACTATCCTCTGTGTCCCTGATGGCTCAATCAGGCAGAGCGTCTGCCTTGTAAGCAGGAGATCCCGGGTTCGAGTCGCGGTCGGGCACACATTTTCAACTGTCCCCGTTGATATTTATAAACGCCTGTAAGCAGCTAATGGTAAGGATTTCATTATAATTTCGTTAATAGACTTTGAACGCAAAACGGTAGTTGGAGCTAGATGCATGGGGTATTCCATTTCGTAAATCGTTATGGAATTCAATATTCTGAAGATCAACACTGTCAAGAGCGTGCCGTGCATTCTACATTTCAGACGTTACCTCTTGCCACGGATAACGCAGTTGCCGACGACCTTCACTTAAAGATAGACTTGGGCGGCATTTGCGTAGATTTGTCGGTGCTAACAGACAAACAATACTGCGTGAGATAACCGCAAAAATCGATGTATGACGTACGACGAACGTATGGTTTAGTAGAGTGCCGCGAAATTTGGCGTTAATGGACTGTGGCAGAGGACCGGCGCTAGTGCCTTTGCTAACAGCACGACATCGCCTGCAGCCCCTCTGCTGGGATCGTGACCATATCGGTTGGACACTAGACGGCTGGAAAACCGTGGCCTGGTCAGATGACTCCTGATTTAAGTTGGTAAGAGGCGACGGCGAGGTTCGAGTGTGGTACAGTCCCAGCGAAGCCATGGACCGAAACTGTCAGCAAGGCAGTGTGCAAGCTGATGGTGACTCGATAATGGTGTGGGCTGTGTTTACGTGGAATGGACTGGATCCTCTAATGAACCGATTATTGACTGAAAATGGTTTTGTTCTGCTACTTGGAGATCATTTGCAGCCTTTTATGGACTTCATGCTCCCAAACAACGGTGAAATTTTTGTGGATGACATTGCCCCCTGCCACTGGCCCACAACTGTTAGCAATTACTTTGAGGAACGTTCTGGACATCTCCAGCGGACTTTTAGACTACCATCGAGAATTTATGAAACATAATCGAGATGTTATTTCGTGCACAAAATCCCGCACCGGCAACACTTTCTCAATTGCGGTGGCTAAAGAGGCGTCATGAATCAATACTTCTACAGGGGGCTTCAACGACTAGTTCTGTCCATGCCACATTGAGTTGCTGCGTAACGATGGCCAAAGGAGTTCCGACGCGATAATATAAGATAATCCATGTCTGTTGGCACCTCAGCATACTTTGCAGTTGCATGGACTAGGTTGCGTCGTAGCAGTGTTACTCACAACCTGTCATATTCTATTCGCTTTTCAACTGAGCAAAATGTTACTACATTATTCCTCCCTCTACAAATTTTACCCCCGTCTCTCCACACTTCCCTCCATTACTAAACTGATGCTTTGATGCCTTAAAATGTGTCCTATCAATCGATACCATCTGTCAGTCAAATTGTGCAGTAATTTTTTTGGACATGCACTACAAGATGGGTCATAACTTTTTTGGACATGCACTACAAGATGGGTCATAACTTTTTTGGATATGCACTACAAGATGGGTCAACAATTTTTTTCATAACATAGTCAACATAAAAAATGTTCGGTTCACAATGGATATTGGCAAAAAATCCCCAAACGTCCTAGATCTAACCACTAATATCAGTTCGCAAACACAGTATTTCAACATTTATAGAAAAACTACTGCTAGAGACCCAGTAATACCTTCTGGCCCACAACACCCAGCCTTCTACTCTGTGGGGCACGGTCTTATATCTGATCGCATATCCAAAAGAGATTTCAGAGCAGAGTTAGATATAAAATTTGGTGCCTCAACTAGTCGCTACAACTCTGTCCTCACTGACCCCATCTCGCATAGGAGCCGGTCGGTGTGGCCGTGCGGTTCTAGGCGCTTCAGTCTGGAACCGGGTGACCGCTACGGTCGCAGGTTCGAATCCTGCCTCCGGCATGGATGTGTGTGATGTCCTTAGGTTAGTTAGGTTTAAGTAGTTCTACGTTCCAGTGGACTGATGACCTCAGCAGTTAAGTCCCATAGTGCTCAGAGCCATTTGAACCATTTTCTTACTACGTTCCCCAGAAAACCAAAGCAGTGAACCGTCTAGAAACTGAGTGAGGATATATAAAGGGCCGTGTAACCTACGAACCATTTTTGTTCTACATAGTTATGCTCCTGTCTGTTACTTAAAAATGAACAGTATTTTATAGCGAAGTGAACTTGTCAATGTTTAATCCATGTTTTATTCGAAAATTGTTGATTTGTAATGTGAAGCAGAGGTGTTGTAATAAAAATAAAGAAAATAATACTGAATTATCATACTGCGCTAAAAAAAAGCAATTTCCTCAACAACAAGGTAAAATTTTAAAAGAAGGCAAAACATTAATATATCAAACATTGTTTCAATACTTCGTGGAACTTCATTAACAACTTTCCCATTTGCCAATAATAACAGGAAACCCCTGACTTTGCTCATGATGAAGAACTTTCTGTTGGGTACAAAATAACAATAACCGAGCGAGGTGGCGCAGTGGTTAGCACATTGGAATCGTATTCGGGAGGAGGGTCGTTCAAGCCGCGTCCCTAAATCGCTCCAGGCAAATGCCGGGATGGTTCCTATGAAAGGTCACAGCCGATTTCCTTCCCCATCTTTGACATAATCCAAGCTTGTGCTCACGTTATGTATTGTAGTGTACCAGAACTACCGAACACGTTGGGAGCCCTGGAAATCAGGAAACATCTGGCCCACACTCGTCATGTTAATTCACCAAACACAGCTTAAAACTTCTCATCTTCTAAACGCCGCTTAATCCTCACAGTTTTCAATTGCTCCCCGTACTGTATGTTCCTTTCTCTTCCTTCGTTATCCTGTATTTAGTTATTTTAGTGTGAATGCCTATGTACTCCATATACTCTGTTATTGCAGTTGTCGGCCCTATTTTTACCGTGTTTCTGTATCATGTCCCATATGTAATACTTCTTCAAGCCATTCTGTAGTATTCCTGTGAAGCATTAATTTAATTTTTTTGGGACTACTTATTCAACATAAGTTTTTAGATAGGCACTGTTTCTCGAGTTTAATGTTTCCACCGGTTTATTATCTATATATTCATTTACTGTCCGATTTTTAAATTTTAATTGCATTACTACTGCTCTATCAGAGATGACATTTATTCTGCGCTTGTGTTTCGTTCTCGATGAGTAGCATTTTTCTCATTGTTGTTAAAAATATTATAAATTCATTGATGAGGCTAGTCAGTTAAAGCCTGACAATGGCACTGTAATCCGAAAACCTATTAACTAAATTAATTAATCCTGTAGAAAATAAGGAATGTTGTGCTTTTTATTTATCATGAAGTTCTTCTACCAACACGCAATGGAAGAAATGATTAATATGATACATTTTTTCTGCCATTTGGATTCAGTACCTCCTCATTAGTTATTCGACCGACGCATCAGACCTGTAGTATTGTTCTGTAGAACCACATTTCAGAAGCCACTAGTCTCTTCTTGTCTGAACTGCTTATTGTCCACTTTTCACTCACGCACAAGGCTACACTCCTTACGGATACGTTCAGCACAGATTTCATAACACTTTCAAATGCAATATTAACACTTGTTTTTCAGAAATACTATTCTTGCTATAACACCTCTACATTTCGTCACCTCTTTACTTCGACCATCATCAGTAATTTTGCTGTCTAAATAGGAAACCTCTTCGACTACAGTCTGTTACACTTTTTTAATTTTGTTGAGGTTCGTTTTATAACCTCCTTACGAGACACTGTCGCTTCCATTCGACTGTTCTTACGAGGAGTTTGCTGTGTGTGACAGGATTGCAGTATCATCGGCAAATCTCAATTTTATTTCAGTTTTTTGGACTTCGGGTTTCTTTCCAAATTTCTTCTTGGTTTTCTTCACTGCTCATTCAGTATACAGATTGAATGGCATTGCGATAAGCTACTACTCTGTCTCACTGCGCTTCTCGGCCACTGCTGCCCTTTCATGTCCTTCGGCGTTTATAACTGCAGTTTGGTTTCGGGACGAGTTCTGAATAACATTAAATGTATTCGCAGTTGCGAATAAGGACAACCATCAGCTGTAGAATGGAATGATTACAATCAAAATTTGTGTCAGACCGGGACTCGAACCCGGATTTCCCGCTTATCGCGTGCCGTCGCCTGACCATTCGACTATCCGTGCACAACTCACGTCCAGACCGAAACTTCCACATGCCGTCAGCCATGCGTCTACGATCTGTATTCGTACATTCATTGTGCATATTCTCGTACAGATCAGACGTCGTACTTGAAAGTCACTTGTCCGGTATCGGCAGATAAATACGATATTACAGTGCCTGTGTTATTCTAATTACGATGCAATGTTCCTTTGGAGATGCATGCATGTCGTATAGTTCTAAATAACGTTTTTCTCCTAGTATTTTTTCCCATATAGCTGCAGAATTTCAAAGAGCGTATTCCATCCAGGGCTTTCAAAAGTTATCTCTAAATCTGTAAACGCTATGATCTTAGGTTTGCCTTTCTTTCACTTACCTTGTACGGTAAGTTGTTGGCTGAATATTGCCTCACATGCTCGTACATTTCTCCGGAATCCAAATGATCTTCCCCGAGTTCGGCTTCTACCACTTTTTCCATTCTTCTGTAAATAAATCGTGTCAGCGTTTGGCAACCGTTATGTAACCTCCCTTTATCTTACAATAGCAATTCCTAAGCGAGATATCCCCCCCATGATCCATGGACCTTGCCGTTGGTGGGGAAGATTGCGTGCTTCAGCGATACAGATTGCCGTACCGTAGGTGCAACCACAACGGAGGGGTATCTGTTGACAGGCCAGACAAACGTGTGGTTCCTGAAGAGGGGCAGCAGCCTTTTCAGTAGTTGCAAGGGCAACAGTCTGGATGATTGACTGATCTGGCCTTGTAACACTAACCAAAACGGATTTGCTGTGCTGGTATTGCGAACGGCTGAAAGCAAGGGGAAACTACGGCCGTAATTTTTCCCGAGGACATGAGCCTTTACTGTATGGTTAAATGATGATGGCGTCCTCTTGGGTAAAATATTCCGGAGGTAAAATAGTCCCCCAATCGGATCTCCGGGGGGGGGGGGGGGACTACTCAAGAGGATGTCGTTATCAGGAGAAAGAAAACTGGCGTTCTACGGATCGGACCGTGGAATATGAGATCCCTTAATCGGGCAGGTAGGTTAGAAAATGTAAAAAGGGAAATGGATAGGTTAAAGTTAGGTGTAGTGGGAATTAGTGAAAGTTTGTGGCAGAAGGAACAAGACTTCTGGTCAGGTGACTACAGGGTTATAAATACAAAATCAAATAGTGGTATTGCAGGAGTAGGTTTAATAATGAATAGGAAAATAGGAATGAGGGTAAGCTACTACAAACAACATAGTGAACGCATTATTGTGGCAAAGATAGATACGAAGCCCATGCCTACTACAGTAGTACAAGTTTATATGCCAACTGGCTCTGCAGATGACGAAGAAATTGAAGAAATGTATGATGAAATAAAAGAAATTATTCAGATAATGAAGGGTGACGAAAATTTAATAGTCACGGGTGACTGGAATTCGGTAGTAGGAAAAGGGAGAGAAGGAAATGTAGTAGGTGAATATGGATTGGGGCTAAGAAATGAAAGAGGAGGCCGCCTGGTAGAATTTTGCACAGAGCATAAGTTAATCATAGCTAACACTTGGTTCAAGAATCATAAAAGAAGGTTGTATAAATGGAAGAATCCTGGAGATACTAAAAGGTATCAGATAAATTATATAATGGTAAGACAGAGATTTAGGAACCAGGTTTTAAATTGTAAGACATTTCCAGGAGCAGATGTGGACTCTGACCACAATCTATTGGTTATGATCTGTAGATTAAAACTGAAGAAACTGCAAAAAGGTTGGAATTTAAGGAGATGGGATCTGGATAAACTGACTAAACCAGAGGTTGTACAGAGTTTCAGGGAGAGCATAAGGGAACAATTGACAGGAATGGGGGAAAGAAATACAGCAGAAGACGAATGGGTAGCTCTGAGGGATGAAGTAGTGAATGCAGCAGAGGACCAAGTAGGTAAAAAGACGAGGGCTAGTAGAAATCCTTGGGTAACAGAAGATATATTGAATTTAATTGATGAAAGGAGAAAATATAAAAGTGCAGTAAATAAATCAGGCAAAAAGGAATACAAACGTCTCAAAACTGAAATCGACAGGAAGTGCAAAATGGCTAAGCAGGGATGGCTAGAGGACAATGTAAGGATGTAGAAGCGAGTATCACTAGGGGTAAGATAGATACTCCCTACAGAAAAATTAAAGAGACCTTTGGAGATAAGAGAACCAGTTGCATGAACATCAAGAGCTCAGATGGAAACCCAGTTCTAAGCAAAGAAGGGAAAGCAGAAAGGTGGAAGGAGTATATAGAGGGTCTATACAAGGGCGATGTACTTGAGGACAATATTATGGAAATGTAAGAGGATGAAGAAGAAATGGGAGATACGATACTGCTTGAAGAGTTTGACAGAGCACTGAAAGACCTGAGTCGAAACAAGGCCCACGGAGTAGACAACATTCCGTTAGAACTACTGACGGCCTTGGGAGAGCCAGTAATGACTAAACTCTATCATCTGGTGAGCAAGATGTATGAAACAAGCGAAATACCCTCAAACTTCAAGAAGAATATAATAATTCCAATCCCAAAGAAATCAGGTGTTGACAGATGTGAAAATTACCGAACTATCAGTTTAATAAGTCACAGCTGCAAAATACTAACGCGAATTCTTTACACACGAGTGGAAAAACTAGTAGAAGCCGACCTCGGGGAAGATCAGTTTGGATTCCGTAGAAATGTTGGAACACGTGAGGCAATACTGACCCTACGACTTATCTTAGAAAATAGATTAAGGAAAGGCAAACCTACGTTTCTAGCATTTGTAGACTTAGAGAAAGCTTTTGACAATGTTGACTGGAATACTCTCTTTCAAATTCTGAAGGTGGCAGGTGTAAAATACAGTGAGCGAAAGGCTATTTACAATTTGTACAGAAACCAGATGCCAGTTATAAGAGCCGGCCGAAGTGGCCGTGCGGTTAAAGGCGCTGCAGTCTGGAACCGCAGGACCGCTACGGTCGCAGGTTCGAATCCTGCCTCGGGCATGGATGTTTGTGATGTCCTTAGGTTAGTTAGGTTTAACTAGTTCTAAGTTCTAGGGGACTAATGACCTCAGCAGTTAAGTCCCATAGTGCTCAGAGCCATTTTTTGAACCAGTTATAAGAGTCGAGGGGCATGAAAGGGAAGCAGTGGTTGGGAAGGGAGTGAGACAGGGTTGTAGTCTCTCCCCGATGTTATTCAATCTGTGTATTGAGCAAGCAGTGAAGGAAAGAAAAGAAAAATTTGGAGTAGGTATTAAAATCCATGGAGAAGAAATAAAAACTTTGAGGTTCGCCAATGACATTGTAATTCTGTCAGAGACAGCAAAGGACTTGGAAGAGCAGTTGAACGGAATGGATAGTGTCTTGAAAGGAGTATATAAGATGAACATCAACAAAAGGAAAACGAGGATAATGGAATGTAGTCCAATTAAGTCGGGTGATGCTGAGGGAGTTAGATTAGGAAATGAGACACTTAAAGTAGTAAAGGAGTTTTGCTACTTGGGGAGCAAAATAACTGATGATGGTCGAAGTAGAGAGGATATAAAATGTAGACTGGCAATGGCAAGGAAAGTGTTTCTGAAGAAGAGAAATTTGTTAACATCGAGTATGGATTTAAGTGTCAGGAAGTCGTCTCTGAAAGTATTTGTATGGAGTGTAGCCATGTATGGAAGTGAAACATGGACGATAACCAGTTTGGACAAGAAGAGAATAGAAGCTTTCGAAATGTGGTGCTACAGAAGAATGCTGAAGATAAGGTGGATTGATCACGTAACTAATGAGGAGGTATTGAATAGGATTGGGGAGAAGAGAAGTTTGTGGCACAACTTGACTAGAAGAAGGGATCGGTTGGTAGGACATGTTTTGAGGCATCAAGGGATCACAAATTTAGCATTGGAGGGCACCGTGGAGGGTAAAAATCGTAGAGGGAGACCAAGAGATGAATACACTAAGCAGATTCAGAAGGATGTAGGCTGCAGTAGGTACTGGGAGATGAAGAAGCTTGCACAGGATAGAGTAGCATGGAGAGCTGCATCAAACCAGTCTCAGGACTGAAGACCACAACAACAACAACAACAACAATTACAACAAGCGAGATAAACAGGCTGTTCAGAAATTCACTTTACAGACTTCTAGGACTTGTAGAGAGGAGTGAGTACATAAAATTTTGAATCGGAACTCATTTCCGGAAACTATGTCCAACGGTGCTGCAGAGCGTTGAAGTATAGTCGCCGGCGCCTGTAATGTGTGTATATATCCGGGTGATTCCGTGATGATGTTACAAACTTTCAAGATGATGGACGCGAATAAATGTATCAGTTTTAGACTGGGATCCCAATTTCAGAAATGAACAAGTCGAAAGCCATAAGGGAAAATCGTTCTGATACATCTGACAGTGGAATACATGTAGCGTTACTGTTGTTGCTAAGAATGTGGGGTAGGCAACTTGCAGAGTAGTAGTATAGACAGAACAAGGAAGAAATGGTCTGTAAACTTAGGCTCTAAAATGCAGTAGCGTTATTGGATAACGTTTCCGGACATAGGTTCCTATTCAAAGTATTATGACTCACTGCCCTCTACAAGTCCTGGAAGACTGTAACGGAAATTTACAAGCACCCTGTCACCCTGTATGATGTTGGTTTTCTCGTACTGCAACTTTGCTACATATGACAGCATCGATTTCGTTCTCTCTCTCTCTCTCTCTCTCTCTCTCTCTCACTCACACTCACACTCACACTCACTAAAGAGTGCGAGGAGCAGGAATCGTGACCAGATTACGCTGACTGGTGACGACGTGTGGGCTGTGGGAGGCTATACAGGAGAACTCTCAGCCTGGGACTTGAGCGGTGACAGACGCGGCGCGTGGGGCGGCGTAACTCGTGGTTTCCGGTGGTGGGAGGCGACGCCCCACGTTTCGCGTGGCAGGCAGCGACAGCTGCCGCGTGCCGCCTCCCTGACAACACTACCAGGGGCCTGACACCCGCCTCATTTGTCCTGCCCTGTCTGCTTCTGTCAGTACCTGCTACAAAGTTATATGCAAAGTGAAAACAAGTATGAAGCCAGTACAAGGCCGAGTGTTACTGTCGAACTGCGGTAGTGCTTGTCCTGGAGACGGAACCTCGGCGCAAGTACCTACCTCTTTCGGCGGTATAAAGCTACGCTCTTGTAAATTCAGACAGAACAAATCCTGCCGGCCGTTGTGGCCGAGCGGTTCTATGCGCTACAGTCCGGAACCGCGCTGCTGCTACGGTCGCAGGTTCGAACCCTGCCTCGGGCATGGCTGTGTGTGGTGTCCTTAGGTTAGTTAGGTTTAAGTAGTTGCTAAGTCTAGGGGACTGATGACCTCAGATGTTAAGTCCCATAGTGCTTAGAGCCATTTTTGAACAAATCCTGTCATGGTCGCCATTTATAACTCCACCCGCCTCTCTTACAAACTGAGTAGCGCTATATTAATTCCTTCCCTTTCGCAGACGACGAACGTGACTCTATTTACCACTCGGTATAGTGACTCTTCTTATTTAGATCTTGTCATGAACAGGATTTGTTCTCTTTGAATTGACAGTCAGATTTACAAATGACGGTCACTGAATTTATTCCCAGTAAGAATCGTACCACATTAGAACATATCCATAAACTTCATTAACGACATGTCAGTGACCATCGTCATTCCGTTCCACACTGAATCCTGTCAGTTACGAAAACAGATTGGACCTTACTGTCTTGTACTGCGAGATATTCCCACGCTCTCGCCATCTGTGCGTGACATTGACGACCAACAATCCATTATTGTTAGATTAAGTAATATCTGGGTACATGGCACGCCACGCAGCAGAGATGCAAATAACCGAAAAGGTAAAATCAAAGTGATGTCAAAACCCCCATAGCTCGACGTATGAGTACACGGAACCGCATAGCACAAAGTGTGGGAAGTTAAAAGTAATTGGTTATAGCCAAGTGCCCTGTGTTTCCGTCAGCAGTTTTTGATCCATTGGGATACGAAAGTTACCAGAAATTTTCTTGTACCTGTTTGTTTCACAGGATTTAGAAGTACAAGAATGGAGAAAATTGTCTAAAACTAATGCTATCTTTTGGACACGTATTAATTCTTAATAGTAAATTACGCATAAAACAAGCTTTGAAACTGGATTTGTTTCTCTCTGATGACGAAATTGTTAGGATGAGGAATATAAAAAGAAAAAAATATAAATACATGTTTTGTATTTAATAAAACAAATGATTGGTTCTGACCATTGACTTACCCTTCTTCTCCTTAGTGTTTTTGCCGTCTACTGCGGCTCGCCGGAGTAGCCGTGCGGTTCTAGGCGCTACGTCTGGAACCGCGCGACAGCTACGGTCGCAGGTTCGAATCCTGCCTCGGGCATGGATGTGTGTGATGTCCTTAGGTTAGTTAGATTTAATTAGTTCTAAGTTCTAGGCGATTGATAACCTCAGAAGTTAAGTCGCATAGTGCTCAGAGCCATTTTTCTACTGCGGCTTCCGAATTTTTATGATTTGGTTAATTTTATTTTATTAATAACTCTGCGTCCCGATGCCGTTTCTGACGCCAGAGGACGCAAAGTAAACTAAGTGAGCGAAGCCGTGTACGCCACCTATACGTGAATCGCGTTAACTATGTTCTATGTATTATTGTATTTCTAAATTTTTGTGTATAGTATCCTCGGAGGCAGACTGTAGGATCCAGCCCAGCATTTCAGTAAACTTGCGTGGAAAACTACCTTAAACCCGCCCGGCTTGACCAGTGTACCAGACCACGACCGTTAATCCGCCATGCATTCGATTGGGGTCTGGACCACCTCCCTGTCTCGCAAGCTAGCGCGCTGCGCGTTATCCTATACGAGCACGTTGGTTCTGGCCAGTTACATTGAATAAAGAAACCGGGGCATTGAAGTTACTCATAAGGAATCGTCACTTAGGGACGAAAAATCTCTCTTCTTCTATGCTTCTCCAGACGTGTGCTACAATCGTCGTCTTCATTTTTGCATATGAAGGTGTCTTCAACCTAAAATCTTTCCAAGAAGTGAAAGAAGTGAAAAGTAAAGTGAAAAAGATGGAGACTGATCAGGAATCCCATCCCGGAGCTTTGAGTCTGTACTCCGAAACGTACTGACTGACATGCATGTGCTGTATTTAAATACTGTGTGGCCAGAAATATTTCGAAAAGCTCGTAAGGCTGTTACAGGGTAGGTCGCGCTGATAAATAATGATTCAACAAAAAATTCAATACGTTGCATTATTTCCGAGTTCATTAGCATTGAAGTTAGCCAATAATTCCGTTACGCGCGCAAATGCAAGTGGTCTGCCAGATAAAATTAGTCAGTTGTTCTCGTAGCATTGATGATAGCGCACGAACTACTCAGCCGTAGGCTCTGGTTCTTTCCTTGCTACTGTCCTACACTATGTGATCAAAAGTATCCGGACACCCCCAAAAACATACTTTTTCGTGCATTGTGCTGCCACCTACTGCCAGGTACTCCAAATCAGCGACCTCAGGAGTCATTAGACATCGTGAGAGAGCAGAATGGGGCGCTCCGCGGAACTCACGGACTTCGAACGTGGTCAGGTGACTGCGTGTCACTTGTGTCATACATCTGTACGCACGATTTCCACACTCCTAAACATCCCTAGGTCCACTGTTTCCGATGTGATAATGAAGTGGAAACGTGAAGGGACACGTACAGCACAAAAGCGTACAGGCCGACCTCGTCTGTTGACTGACAGAGGCCGCCGACAGTTGAAGGGAGTCGTAATGTGTAATAGACAGGCATCCATCCAGACCATCACACAGGAATTCCAAACTGCATCAGGATCCTCTGCAAGTACTATGACAGTTAGACGGAAGGTGAGAAAACTTGGATTTCACGGTCGAGCGGCTGCTCATAAGCCACACAGCATTCCGGTAAATGCCAAACGACGCCTCGCTTGGTGTAAGGAGCGTAAACATTGGATGATTGAACAGTGGGAGAACGTTGTGTGGAGTGACCAATCACGGTACACATTGTGGCAATCCGATGAGAGGGTGTGGGTATGGCGAATGCGAGGTGAACGTCATCTGCCAGTGTGTGTGTGTGTGTGTGTGTGTGTGTGTGTGTGTGTGTGTGTGTGTGTGTGTAGTGCCAACAGTACAATTCGGAGGCGGTGGTGTTATGGTGTGGCCTTTTTTTTTTCAGGGAGGGGGCTTGCACACCTTGTTGTTTTGCATGGCCCTATCACAGCACAGGCCTGCATTGATGTTTTAAGCACCTTATTGCTTCCAACTGTTGAAGAACAATTCGCGGATGGCGATTGCACCTTTCAATAGTTACACGACAATAACATCCCTGTAATATACTGGCCTGCACAGAGTCCTGACCTGAATCGTGTAGAACACCTTCGGGATGGAACGCCGACTTCGTGCCAGGCCTCACCGACTGACATCGCTACCTCTCCTTAGTGGAGCACTCCGTGAAGAATGGGCTGCCATTCCCCAAGAAACCTTCTAGCACCCGATCGAACGTATGCCTGCGAGGGTGGCAGCAGTCATCAAGACTAAGGATGGGCTAAAACCATATTGAATTCCAGCATTACCGATGGAGGGCCCCACGAATTTGTAAGTCATTTTCAGCCAGGTGTCCGGATACTTTTGATCACATAGTGTATGTCTGTTTTTTGTAGCGCTTTCTTATTCATTTGGCAACACCGTCTCTGGCTAGTCGCTTTTCAAGATTATTTCTGACCACCCTGTACCTTTTTTTGTATATGGTATGTAATGCGTACCACAGCACCCATTGAGGAGTTTGACTGCTCTTCTTGTACAAATTAGCACATCCTCCGTTTCCTTGCAACCTGCTACGGCAGTACGTGAACCGCCTTGGAGCACTTTACTCCGAAACCCCGACTCATTCATCACATAGTTGGATCCGCTGAGCCAAACGATGATATTGGACTTCTTGTTTTTATGTACGAGGAGGAAGACATAAGTTGTAATTACCAGCGCGAAAAATGAATATGCGCCCGTGAAACTCGCTGATGGCGTTAGTCCTTCTCTACATATTTATCCACTTAAGTGACACAATTTGCGCAACGATGGATGCGAAGGCCTTGCTTGTAGTGGTACAATCACGAAACGTTCCACCTCGCAGATCACCTCGCCGTTGCTTGGGAAATGCGTGCTATACAAAGCTTTTCTCATCTAAGGAAAGACGAAGTCACAGGATGCCATGTTTGGAGAACACCGTGTCCTGTGCAAAATGAGCTGAGGCGTTCTGATGGAGCAGAAACAACCCCTCGGACAGCTTCCCGCGACGATTCGTTTGCCACTCTCCGTATGGTGGTGGTGGTGGTGGTGGTGGTGGTGGTGGTGATCAGTGATTTAGAGCTCTAAGTGATGAGGCTATCAGCGCCCTAGCATATCACTAATATGCTCCTGTAATGGTTTGTCAGTTGAGAGCATAATCTGTAAGCACCATACGAGGGCAATCGCAAAAACACACAGTCTTCGCCTTTTTCGGTGTTGAATCCACGTGTTTCCACTACTCGATTTGCTCCTTTGTTTCGGTGTCATAGCCGTTTGCCTAGAATTATTAGTTCACGATGATTGGCAACTGAAGACGTCATCTGGATTGGCCTGGTGCATATGCAACTTTCCACTGCTGCCGAGAACGAATTACAGCGCGACACTCCACGTTATCAGTGGGCTGCGCCGGTTTGTTTTAGCTCCTCTAATGGCGGATTTCTCTGTATTCTAGAATTGTATACATGTAACGGCAAACAAATAAAACAATAATTACCTAACTTTATGTTTTCGAGGTCATACTTGAAAGTTCATGAATATCGCTCTTGAGCACCAGGCTACCGATCCAAATGACTGAGATTTTTTATGCTTGCCATTTGTTTCTCCTCTGGCCACATTTGGTAATGAGAGTAATTGGGCATCACTGCCATGGACGTATTTATCCATCCGATGCGATCTGTGGCCGGTAGCTAGTGAGAATGACAAGCTATCATCCTGCTGTTGGAGCTATAGTATTAGCTGAGCATCGTTCACTATATAACAGCTCTCTCCAGGCAACACAGCGTATTTCGGACTGGTTGTAACATTTTCCACTCGAGCGCGCGTAGACAGTATGCGTCCAGTGAAGCATCCGCAGAAGCACACACTTTTCGTCGGTGTTTACCGCCACGTCAGTGAGTGATCTTTTGCAAAGGTGAACAGTCGTTTGTCAGATTCGGAGATAGTGCAGCTGCTTTTAGAAAGTGAAAATAATTTGAGTGACAGCTCTGGAAGTTTTCAAGATACGTATGTTGACGCTAGTGAAAGTGACTTCAGAATCATCTGACGACGAGACACTACAGCAGCAGACAGTACCTAGTGCATTTGAGTGTGCTAGTGAGAGGCACCCACATGCCTTGCTCATACTGTGGCATCAAGCAGTCAGGCCTGCAAGATGAGTGGTCTGCCAAGCGAGTGGATTCATTCTTATTTATCGAGTAACATGAACTCTAATACTCACACTTAAGTTACCAGTTATCCTCCTATATGATTAATACGCAACGGAAACACGCATCTGACTCTCAGTTAATTACAGTACTCTGACTGTACACTACGCACTGGCAATACCACATTTTCTTTTTTTGTCTTTTATTTAACGGCTTTTGTCAACACGTGGCCACCGCACTGGATATGAATGGCGCACACATTATAAATTCGAGACATTATGACAACATACAATTCGAAGGAAAAGCCCACCAATCTTTTTCTTTTCACTATCTTATTTTTTCCGATAAATTCTCTAACCTAAACACACAAATTCTACAACCTACAACAATAACACATAAGAAATTCCGCCCAGTGGGCATGGCTTTACAATGGTGAATCTCTATATTATGGTCTCGTAATTATTTTAACGCTACAGTGCACTTTCTGGATAGGATGGTGGATCTTTTATTATACCTCACACTTCGACTCTCACAATCATCATCACTAAACTTTCCTCCAGACCGAGCGGTACTGAAGGAACAAGCATAACCCACTAATCTTTTGAAACTACCTCGCTACTCTCCCATACAAACCACACATACCCAAATTACATGACATACACCACACTACAACATGAAATACTACACTTTCAGCTTTCCCACTTCAATCAATATTTATCCCAGTTTCACACGACACTGCCCCACTTTGTAATTCTACTTTCCTACTATGAACCCTGGAGATATTTGCACGTCTTCCTGTGCAATGCAAGCCAAGTGGCGTTGCTGGATAGACGGCCGACTCACCTTGCTTCTCTCTCAGAGTTTGAATCAAGCGTCACACGGAATCATATCACGCAAAGTAATATTAAAAACATCGCACACGCGAGTCCTCAACTGATACCATGGACGAGTACTTCCCTTTATCCTTTGTCTCATACACAGATTGAGACTCACACAGTACTCACCACGTGGAAGTACTCGTCTCTAATTTCAAGTCCTGCACACGCTATTTCTTAAATATTTCAACTTATTGTACACACGCTAGTAATTCAGCTTAACTTAAGCACACAGAAGTATTTCAACTTATTGCTACACGTGGTTTCATTGTGACCGTTGGTCACTTCCGAAGATTACTACAATCCCTTTAATATTACCTGTCTGACATTTAATTCTCCCCACAAAAGTTCCTGAAATCGAGAAATTATTATTTCAAACTACTCTTAAATATTCCACATGCATACCATGTCTCCACTCTTTCGTCATTACGGAGCACAACTAAAACAGGTCTTAACAGCACAAGATCCAGCGGCAGAGTGCTGAAACATGGCCGTTCCTGAGGTTCTCTCCCATCTCTGTCGAGGTGGGGGAAGCACCTTGCTATCGTATTGGTCAGCCACATTTCAGGCGCTCAAAGCTCTGGTAAATTTCATCTCTTTGGTCCCACCAAAGGTGGCCAAAGGATCGACTCAAAGATGATCCTATATTCACATTCACTATCTGCGGTTAGCAGACGACCATACGTTCATTCATTTCACAGATCTCACCAAACTGGATGTAGGGATTTACTTTGTGGGAGTGCACATGAGATCAATTAAATAAATAAATTGTCATTCTTTCCCACACTGGTATCCGGCTTCGCTGTATTAATTGAAATTGAGTTATTTTACAAAAAAAATGTGTTGTTCTGACAAAAATAATGAAGTATGTTGTACCTATTTTCAATGTCGGGCGGTACTGTACACTTTCACTAGTTCTGTTTGTGTTCAGTATTTGTTCAGTGTTATTGTGGTATAGTTGTTTCTCTAAAACAATATGATGTACTGAGATGTTTTGTGTGTTTCGTGGATGATGCTTGTACAAAATAATAGCTGAACAGAATACCTTCATGCACAACAGTTCGTAGCTTCTCATCCCATTGTAGTACTATACTGCAGCGTTCGCAATTGGCAGGATAGTACAAGTGATGTGGTAGAAATACTTATTTGAATTGTCATACCCTTCATAGACCGGAACACAAGATGTACTTTTCAAAGAGAGAATCAGTTGACTTACGTCTTCAGGAATCGAATGAGTGAAAGTCGGGTTCATCTTTTATTGAAATTCCTGCACTTCGCTAGGAATACCTTGCATGATCCTTTAGGCTATATCAGCAGAAAACTATTCGTCCAATTATGGAGTATCTATGGCGTAAATTCAGGTCAGCATACGTACAAGCGAGAAAGGAACATCATCGGTGACGAATTGTCGTCGTGCTTGGAAGGATGGCTTGAATGGAGGCAATGTATTCCATTAAAGCGTAGCAGATTCGCCATTTTACAACTATGTGAAAGCAGCTCCAGGTATGTACGGGATTTTATTGTTTAAGCTAAAAGAACACGAATTACGGTAACCGCTATTGAGAAGAAATAGTAACATCTCGAATTGTTCTGGAACTCGCTCATGATCAGTCGGGAAAGGCCATTGCTTTTATCTTGACAACTGGTATACCTGTCTAGATTTGTTGGACAAACTAACCAGTAGTAACATTGACATAGGCGGTACAGTGGGGCAACACAAAAGGAAAAACTGAAGAAAGGACAGTACTTGACAGGGTACAGAAGCAACCAGACGGTAATGAAATGTAAGGACAAAAGAGACTTTATAATGGTAGCACCTTCCATGTAAACTCGGAAAGAGAATGGTTCAAGTCACATGTTGTCGTTGATTACAACAAGAATATGAGTGTGTGGATAAGTGTGATTCTCAGTTGCAAAGCTATCAGATGGCCAGGAGGAGATAGATTGTCGACTCGCGCTCGAATGGAAGATGTTATAAATATACCAAAATAACCCTGTGTTGCCTGAAGGGGCTGCTGCTTGTTGGACTTAGCAAGCTTCAATGCAGACGTTCTGTACAAGAAGCATGGCGGCAAACAAAGTAGAACGATCTTCATTATTAGTCTTGGCGAACAGTTCACCATATTCAGCACGACAACGGGCCTCAATCAGACGTCCACCTCGAACACCGAAAGCAACACGGCTTACAGCCAAGAATTTCCCGGACCTTGTGCCGCCTACAACGAAGAAAAGACCCACAAGGAGGCCTGTGGTGCGCACGAGAAAAATCCTTCGCAAAGAGACTTCATACCGGTACGCGGAATGCAAAGTTTCCCACCTTGCTTTAAAATATTTCGCACTGAAAACGACTTGAAATATCGTGAAAATAAATTCTCTCTAATTTCTGCCATATACTCGTATTTTATTCATTCCCAGCCAATTTCAATTTCCATTCAAAAACGAAAACATGATGAAAACCTTTTTTGTGTGAGAAAAGTACACAGCATCACCGCAACAGGGCGTGTGTGAACTACCCACATTACAGTTTAAACTGTAGGGCCCGCATAACTGACTGAATAAGTAATGTCGAAGGTCGGTGGTATACAAGGGCATACCACACTCAGCAGCACTACGCCTAGTAAAGTTCTGTGGTTTTTAAACCAACATTTGACTTACCTTTACCGGTACACAGGGTAATTAAAAACAGAACTGGCCCAGAAAATATTTCATGCTCCAAAAGACAGGTAACACAAATTACACGATGCACGTCGGACGCAGATGATGCAAGTTGGGTTGCCGATCTCATGGTGCACGAAATATTTTCTGGCCAGTTTTGTTTGGGTCAGTCCTGTATTACACTGACTCTGCTACTGCAGCATTACGCAAAACAGAGTGCTAATTCTCTAGTCAGAGATATATGGCTTAGTCGGATGGAATTCAAGAGCCAGATAAACACAGGCAAACCTGTGTGTTTTGTATTACTTTTTTAAGCGGTTACACGAGCTTCTGTGCCCAAATATCGTGCTTGTTCCCCATCCGACGTCAGAAACGCAGCAAGGCACTAACATACGATGATACAGTGAACAGACTTTACGAGACTTGCTGATGTATGACGTGTACAACCTGCCGGCTGAGCGGAGTGACATTTCAGATAAGAACTGGATATCTGTCTTCACCATACATTGCCTCCTAGTTCACGTGAAGTCGGTATACCAGTTCCGGCAGGGTAATTAAACTCCTGGAAATTGAAATAAGAACACCGTGAATTCATTGTCCCAGGAAGGGGAAACTTTATTGACACATTCCTGGGGTCAGATACATCACATGATCACACTGACAGAACCACAGGCACATACACACAGGCAACAGAGCATGCACAATGTCGGCACTAGTACAGTGTATATCCACCTTTCGCAGCAATGCAGGCTGCTATTCTCCCATGGAGACGATCGTAGAGATGCTGGATGTAGTCCTGTGGAACGGCTTGCCATGCCATTTCCACCTGGCGCCTCAGTTGGACCAGCGTTCGTGCTGGACGTGCAGACCGCGTGAGACGACGCTTCATCCAGTCCCAAACATGCTCAATGGGGGACAGATCCGGAGATCTTGCTGGCCAGGGTAGTTGACTTACACCTTCTAGAGCACGTTGGGTGGCACGGGATACATGCGGACGTGCATTGTCCTGTTGGAACATCAAGTTCCCTTGCCGGTCTAGGAATGGTAGAACGATGGGTTCGATGACGGTTTGGATGTACCGTGCACTATTCAGTGTCCCCTCGACGATCACCAGTGGTGTACGGCCAGTGTAGGAGATCGCTCCCCACACCATGATGCCGGGTGTTGGCCCTGTGTGCCTCGGTCGTATGCAGTCCTGATTGTGGCGCTCACCTGCACGGCGCCAAACACGCATACGACCATCATTGGCACCAAGGCAGAAGCGACTCTCATCGCTGAAGACGACACGTCTCCATTCGTCCCTCCATTCACGCCTGTCACGACACCACTGGAGGCGGGCTGCACGATGTTGGGGCGTGAGCGGAAGACGGCCTATCGGTGTGCGGGACCGTAGCCCAGCTTCATGGAGACGGTTGCGAATGGTCCTCGCCGATACCCCAGGAGCAACAGTGTCCCTAATTTGCTGGGAAGTGGCGGTGCGGTCCCCTATGGCACTGCGTAGGATCCTACGGTCTTGGCGTGCATCCGTGCGTCGCTGCGGTCCGGTCCCAGGTCGACGGGCACGTGCACCTTCCGCCGACCACTGGCGACAACATCGATGTACTGTGGAGACCTCACGCCCCACGTGTTGAGCAATTCGGCGGTACGTCCACCCGGCCTCCCGCATGCCCACTATACGCCCTCGCTCAAAGTCCGTCAACTGCACATACGGTTCACGTCCACGCTGTCGCGGCATGCTACCAGTGTTAAAGACTGCGATGGAGCTCCGTATGCCACGGCAAACTGGCTGACACTGACGGCGGCGGTGCACAAATGCTGCGCAGCTAGCGCCATTCGACGGCCAACACCGCGGTTCCTGGTGTGTCCGCTGTGCCGTGCGTGTGATCATTGCTTGTACAGCCCTCTCGCAGTGTCCGGAGCAAGTATGGTGGGTCTGACACACCGGTGTCAATGTGTTCTTTTTTCCATTTCCAGGAGTGTATTTTCAGTAGCCTCTGGGACGATTCTTGGCCCAAGATGGCAACGTAATATACAGAGCGTCAGACACCTGGGCCAACTCAGTCTAGCGATAGGAACGTCTCATGTATGTTGACGTTCCGTGTATTACAGCGCAGTCCGCCTCAAGCTACAAGGTATCCCAGGGGCTTGTGAAAATGACTGGGTGTTTAAGTAGATTCATGAGATTTCACAACACCGTTCCTTCTACTCGAATAAAGATGCGATGAAAACTTGACGTAAATTTTAAATTACACATCTAAATTGTGATTTTACATTGGCGCCCGTTACGCAGTGTGCGTCGAGTAGAGATAGCTATATCACAGCTACAAAAGGCGTTTTGCGATTTCCATTTGAATAGTTGCAATTGAAGCTATACGGCCCGATTCTTGCCGAGAATACGGCCCCAGCGATGGGTTAGTCGCAAGGGGCTTGCTGATCTCGCATTGAACCATTGGCTTCCAGGATCGCCTGATTTCACGGTATGTAATTATTTTGTGTAGGGTGTCTCTGACGGATACATCTACATGCCTCGCTGCCGACAGCTTTGAGTGACCGGCGACGCCGCGTAGTAGCCATCAGTGAATCCATTAACGCCGGACATTTTCGCGATAGTGTGAGGTGCGTCCGAGTACCGTCTATGTGTTTATCATACGTCCGCTGGACGATACGTTGGATATTTGTGAAAGATAAATAATACCTTCGATATTAAACGCAATTGTGAATAGTGTCTCACCATTGTAAGTGCATGCATGTAGAACATACGCACTTGTAAAATCAGACGATTCTGTGTGTAAGTTGAACTGTGTCTCAAGTTTCTGTGTTCATTCACGTACAAGACATAGCTTTCTACATTAGAACGACTCCTCTTTAAACACTCATACGTTATACGCAGGCTTCCACTGAAACGAACTTTAAGCTTAGTATTAAGAGAGATTAATATGTCACCGTACAGGACTCCACATCAAAGAAACGGCGCGTTGTAACGCTAGATCTCAAACCATTTCGAGTTAGTAAACATTGCTAACATTGTAATAGCCAGGTCACAAATAAAACAAATGTGGGTGAGCTTAAATTACATTACAGGAAATTTTTGATACTTTGCCGAGAGCCCCGACATAGCTGTGTTCGTAGAAATAATTTGCATAGCTGCAATACTCCGCTATTTACGCTGGTAAGTAGTTGTCACATGTCCTTCAGCTTAGCGAGATTCCTGGAAAGCATTTGGCATTCTGCAGTCGGCGTCCTTCAGCGGAAGGGAAACTTTTTCCTGGACACCCCACCACTCTCCGCGCATACCTAATGGGAACGAGAGGTTGTCTGGATTCAGATGTGTGGAGAGCGGCTACAGCGCAGGGATAGTAAACTCCACTACCAAGATAATAGTGGAAAATGACGTAGAAATAATGTCCACTTCGACGGTAAATGAAAATGGAAGTTCGGTCAAGAGCAGCTGTCTTCTAACATTAGGCACTGTCAAGTTTTTCCCTGTTGGCGGGAAACTGGCTTTCGCTAGCCGCTGTAGCAGTGCATAGTGAAATAGTGCACTGTTCTTTCATACTTTTTAGGTGAAAAAGATTGTTTGTTAGGGTCGAAAGTAACAAACGCACCTCATAAATGCAATATTTTCAAAATGGTTCAGATGACTCTGAGCGGTATGGGACTTAACGTCTGAGGTTATCAGTCCCCTAGAACTTAGAACTACTTAAACCTAACTAACCTAAGGACATCACAAACATCCATCCTCGAGGCAGGATTCGAACCTGCCACTGTAGCTGTCGCGCGGTCGTGTGGTGGAAACTAACGATACGTTAAAGAATTTGTGAACTTTAGGCGCAAGAATACTCAGCACTGCGGCGGCTTATACAGAAATACGAACTCTCGAACCGTTAAAGTAGAAAGAGGCAGCAGCAGAAAAAGAACTGAAGTAACGAGAATGCCCAAACAGTAGTACTGTTAATTCAGCAGAGGATTTTGCTCCTTCTCGTCCAGCGAAGAGAGACGAAACTGCACTTCAGATAATCCAGGATAATGCAACGTTTGGAGAAAGTCGTCAGTCGAAGGAGACTCACCCTGGAACTGATTGGGGAGTGCTAGAACTTGGAGACGAGAAGCATCTGCCTGATGGGAATATTGTGCACCTTAAACAATACCATATTCCGCGACATCCGTGAATCTTTCAAGCAGTTATTACGTTGGGAAATAATCAAACATCACACAGGCGGTCATGTTCGTACGAGGTACCCAGCAAAGCAAAGTTTCAAGTTTGGGAACAGGAAGAAGTCACTTGGGGTCAAGTCTGGTGAATAGGGTAGAAGAGGAACAAATTCAATGTCCAAGTCATGCATTTTCGCCGTTGTTATCGCTGATGTGTGGGATGGTGAAAGAGCACTTTCCAATCGTGGTCTTTTTTCAGCAAATGCAAGTGTAGAACAAACCAACCATGAAGCATAATAGGGTCCAGTTATCATTCTGCCTTTTCCCAAGTAACCTATGAGGATTATTCTTTGGGACTCCCAAAAAACAGTTGTCATCACTTTACCAGCTGAAAAAATGGTATCCGTCATTTTCGGAGCACTTTCAGCGGTCCTTGGTCGTTGTTGTGACTGTCGTTTTGACTCTGGTGTATAACGATGCATCCCGTTTCATCAACATTCACAAACCGACGCAAAAAGTCTTGCGGATTGCGATTAAACATCGCCATACATTGTGTTAAAACGTGCCACATGCGCTTTTGGTCGAGTGTGAGTAATCTCGGCATCCAACTAACACACAGCTTCTTCATAGTCAATTCTCCTTGCACGATATTATGTACTTGGTTATTTGAGATGTCTGCAGTCCCAGCAATCTCGCGAATTTTGTATTCGGCGATCTTGCGTTACCATGTCATGGATTTTTTTCAATGGTTTCTTTTGTGGTGATCTCTATTGGATGGCCGAAGCACGCTCCGTCTTCGTAGCGTGTCCGACCATTAATCCAAAAGTAAACGGTCTTCAGTGATGATGCAGACTTGAAGTTCATCTGTTTCTGTTTTGGTTTATGCGGCAGTCCAACCGTTCAAAGAAAATTTTTAATAACAGTACGAAACTCGAGTTTCACCATTTTCAGCCGTAGTCCACACACTGACCAATTGTGACGGCTGTCAACAATGAACTATATGCTGTTCGTTCTGGAAATTCTGTATACGATCGTTGGAATGATGAAACTTAGCAAGTATGAAGCTGCGACAAAAATGTTGCATTCTGTCATGAAAATTTACAAGACTTTTTAAATCATGGTCGTATTTCATACACCTTCAGGAAAACAACCCATTTCACCTCATCCGTGCCTGGGACGGATGATGTATGTTGGGTTGCCTCTCTTAAGGTGCGTGAAATATTTTTATTTTTCCCGACCCTGTAGATGTGGCGTCTGTCCGCCTGTCAGTGGGACTAGGCCGCAGAGCCAGAAACTCGCTGCCCCCTTTCCAGCTGATCCGCGAGCAGTCGCCCAGATGAACCTGTCCCGTGAAGCGGCGGCCGCGCGTGCGGAGTTGCGCGCTCTTGCTGGGCGTAACGGGGCCGGCAAAGCCAGTCAGACCTTCACACAGTTGCCGCGTGACCGGTCGCCGCAGCATTCCGACTGCCGCCGCTCCCTTCAAGACCGCAGTGTCTTCCACACTTGCACTCTTTGGCGCAGCATGCGCTAGCCGGTAAATCTTGTTGTTGTTGTTGTGGCCTTCATTCCGAAGACTGGTTCGATGCGGCTCTTCACGCTACTGTACCTGTGCAAGCCTCTTCATCTCTGCACAACAACTGCAGCGAACACCCATTTGAACCTTCTTACACTGTACTCATCCACGACTCTCCTCAATTTTTACCCCCTCCAGTAGCAGCTTGACTATATCTTGATGCCTCAGGACGTGTCCTAACAACCGACCTCTCTTTTAGTCAAGTTGTCTCATAAATTTTTCTCCCCAATGTTTTTCTCTACCTCCTCATTAGCTATTTAATCTACCTTAAGAATTTTTGTATGGCACCACATGTCCAAGCATTATGAAATCTTCTTGTCTGGACTGCTTTCAGACCTTGTTTTTAAATACACCACTGGCCACTAAAATTGCTTCACCAAGAAGAAATGCAGATGATAAATGGGTACTCATTGGACAAATACATTATACTAGAACTGACATGTGTTACATTTTCACGCAATTTGGGTGCATAGATCCTTAGAAATCAGTACCCAGAACAACCACCTCTGGCCGTAATAACGGCCTTGATACGCCTGGGCATTGAGTCAAATAGAGCTTGGATGGCGTGTACAGGTACAGCTGCCCATGCAGCTTCAACAAGATGCCACAGTTCATCAAGAGTAGTGACTAGCGTATTGTGACGAGCCAGTTGCTCGGCCACCATTGACCAGACGTCTTCAATTGGTGGGAGATCTGGAGAATGTGCTGGCCAGAGCAGCAGTCGAACGTTTTCTGTATCCAGAAAAGCCTGTACAGGACCGGCAACATGCGGTTGTGCATTATCTTGCTGAAATGCGGGGTTTCCCAGGGATCGAATGAAGGGTAGAGCCACGGGTCGTAACACATCTTAAATGTAACGTCCACTGTTCAAAGTGCCGTCAATGCGAACAAGAGGTGACCGAGACGTGTAACCAATGGCACCCCATACCATCACGCCGGGTGATACGCCAGTATGGCGATGACGAATACACGCTTCCAATGTGCGTTCACCGAGATGTCGCCAAACACGGATGCGACCATCATGATGCTGTAAACAGAACCTGGATTCATCCGAAAAAATGACGCTTTGCCATTCGTGCACCCAGGTTCGTCGTCGAGTACACTATCGCAGGCGCTCCTGTCTGTGATCCAGTGTCAAGGGTAACCGCAGCCACGGTCTCCGAGCTGATAGTCCATCCTGCTGCCAACGTCGTCAAACTGTTCGTACAGATGGTTGTTGTCTTGCAAACGTCCCCATCTGTTGACTCAGGGATCGAGACGCAGTTGCACGATCCGTTACAGCCATGCGGATAAGATGCCTGTCATCTCGACTGCTAGTGATACGAGACCGTTGGCATCCACTCATTCCATATTCTGCTAACAGTCATTGGATCTCGACCAACGCGAGCAGCAATGTCGCGATACGATAAACCGCAGTCGCGATAGGCTACAATCCGATCTTTATCAAAGTCGGAAATATTCAAATGGCTCTGAGCACTATGGGACTTAACATCTACGGTCATCAGTCCCCTAGAACTTAGAACGACTTAAACCTAACTAACCTAAGGACATCACACAACACCCAGTCATCACGAGGCAGAGAAAATCCCTGACCCCGCCGGGAATCGAACCCGGGAACCCGGGCGTGGGAAGCGAGAACGCTACCGCACGACCACGAGCTGCGGACAAAGTCGGAAATATGATGGTACGCATTCCTCCTCCTTACACGAGGCATCACAACAACGTTTCACCAGGCAACGCCCGTCAACTGCTGTTTGTGTATGAGAAATCGGTTGGAAACTTGCCTCATGTCAGCACGTTGTAGGCGTCGCCACCGGTGCCAACCTTGTGCGAATGCTCTGAAAAGCTAATCATTTGCATATCAGAGCATCTTCTTCCTGTCGATTAAATTTCGCATCTGTAGCACGTCATCTTCGTGGTGTAGCGATTTTAATGGCCAGTAGCGTAGTCTCCCTTGGAAAGATCCGATTGGCTTCAAATAAAATGAGCCTTAGTATTCAGAGAAAGGATGGGGAGCTCATAGCGTACAGCGCTGCCGAATGCCGTCAGCACCTGCGCCACCGAACCGTCAGCGTATGAGTCAACATCTAAGGCCACACACATATCCACAGTCTGCAAACGACTGTGCGGTACTTGGCAGGGATACCTCTCATTGTACCACGTCTTAACATTTCTTCCTTTTCCGTTCCGTATGGACCAGAAAGAGAATGACTGCCTAAATCTCTACAGGGTATTGTAAGTATCCTAATCTTTTCACCGCATATTTCTCGTTGCATACGATAGCAAAAACAGTAGTTCACCAATTCTGGTATGAATAAAAATGGTAAAAACGCAGGAAATAAGTCTAATATTATAGTTTTGAACTCTGTGAAAAATGACTTGGCAGCTCCAGTTTCAAGTTGACAACATGCCTCGAACGCAGTGTTCAGTGCAGAAATATTTCTGCTATGGGGTATCACCGGAAATGATAGCTGACCCATAAGGCACAAGGACGTACTTTTCGATATTATATCGGACTGCCGCCTGTCACCATTGAAACCAAACGCGCAGCATAAGAGAAAAGTACAGACACAGCCTTCGGAGACGGCAAAAACAAACATACAGATAATCATGTTTATAGATTCTATCCCCAAAGAAGGCGAATGAGTAACTAAGTTAGTAATATTTGCAGATTTAGAGAAAGCTTTCGACAAAGTTGAGTGGAGTACACTCTTTTCAATTCGGAAGGTATTAGGAATAAAATACAGACAGCAACTTCTACAGAAACCTGACTGGAGTTATAAGCGTCGAAGGATAGAAACAGAAGTACACTACTGGCCATTAAAATTGCTACACCGTGAAGATGACGTGCTACAGACGTGAAATTTAACCAAAAGGAAGAAGATGCTGTGATATGCAAATGATTAGCTTTTCAGAGCATTCATACAAGGTTGGCGCCGGTGGCTACACCTACAACGTGCTGACATGAGGAAAGTTTCCAACCGATTTCTCATACACAAACAGCAGTTGACCGGCGTTGCCTGATGAAACGTTGTTGTGATGCCTCGTGTATGGAGGTGCAATGCGTACCATCACGTTTTTGACTTTGATAAAGGTCGGATTGCAGCCTATCGCGATTGCGGTGTATCGTATCGCGACATTGCTGCTCGTGTTGGTCGAGATCCAATGACTGTTAGCAGAATATGGAATCGGTGGGTTCAGGAGGTTCAGGAGGGTAATACGGAACGCCGTGCTTGGCGTGTTTGGCTACATCGCTGTGAACATACATTGGAAGCGTGTATTCGTTATCGCCATACTGGCGTATCATCTGGCGTGATAGTACGGAGTGCCATTGGTTACACGTCTCGGTCACCTCTTGTTCGCATTGACGGCACTTGGAACATTGGACGTTACATTTCAGATGTGTTACGACCCGTGTCTCTACCCTTCCTTCGATCCCTGCGAAACCCTACATTTCAGCAGGATAGTGGACGACCGCATGTTGCAGGTCTTGTGCGGGCCTTTCTGGATACAGAAAATGTTCAACTGCTGCCCTGGCCAGCACATTCTCCAGATCTCTCACCAATTGAAAACGTCAGGTCATTGGTGACCGAGCAACTGGCTCGTCACAATACGCGTCACTACTCTTGATAAACTGTGGTATCGTGTTGAAGCTGCATGGGCAGCTGTACCTGTACACGCCATCCAAGCTCTGTTTGACTCAATGCCCAGGCGTATCAAGGCCGTTATTACGGTCAGAGGTGGTTGTTCTGGGTACTGATTTCTCAGGATCAATGCACCCAAATTGCGTGAAAATGTAATCACATGTCAGTTCTAGTATAATTTATTTGTCCAATGAATACTCGTTTATCACCTGCATTTCTTCTTGGTGTAGCAATTTTAATGGCCAGTAGTGTATTATTGAGAGGGGGAGCGATATTCAATATGTACATTGAACAAGCAGTAAAAGAAACTAAGTACAAATTTGTTGAAGGAATGACAGTTCAGGAGAATAAATATAAACTTTGATGTTTACTAATGACATCGTGATTTACTTAAAGAGCAAATGACTTGGAAGAGCAGCTGAACGGAACGGATAGTTTCTTGCAGCGTGGTTATAAGACGAACATAAATAGAAGTAATAGAAGGGCAATGGAGTGTAGGTCGAATTAAATCGGACGATGCTGAGGAAAATGGATTAGGAAATGAGACACCAAAAGTAGTACATGACTTTTGGTATCTGGACAGCAAAAAAACTGATGATTGCCGATGTAGGTGGGTTATGAAAAGTAAACTGGCTCAATGAACAAAAGTATTTCTGGAAAGGAGGAATTTGTTAACATGAGAAATAAATTTAAATGTTTCGAAGTGTATTCTGAAGGTGTCTGTCTGGGGTGTAGCCCAGTACAAAAAAGAATCTGGACGATAAACAGTTCAGACAGGAATAGAAGCTTGTAAAATATGGTGCTGTAGAAGAATTCTGAACTCTAGAAGGGTAGACCGTATAACTGTTGAAGAGGTACTGAATCGAACTGGGGTAATGGTAAGACACATCAATGTACTCATTTTGGTAATCGGGTGGCTGGGGGAGAGGGAGCAGTTGTAGTGGGAGACCAAGGTCTGAATACAAAAAGCAGATTCATATGGACGACATTTGAACTCAAATGCCCAGGGGTCGATCCCCCCCTCAGTCCTAGGGTCTTTTTCTGTCAACTGTCGCTTCTGCTTTTGCGTACATGCTATGCAAACCACCGTGAAGTCCATGGCATAGCGTAGTTAGCATGCCAACTTAGGGTTTTTCCCGCTCGAGTCGCGTAAGGAGATCGGGAAGAATGAGTACTTAAATGCTTCTGTGAGCGCTGTAATTAATCTTGCGACGGAATCTTTTCACGAAGTTTCAGTCACCAACTTTCTCCTGCGAATGCGAAGATATTTGTGGACGCAACCCTACACACGGAGAAACGATTATCATAATAAAATAAGGAAAATCAGAGCTCGACTGAAAGATATAGGTGTTAGTTTTTTCCGCACGCTGTACCAATAATAGAGAATTACTGTGAAGGTAATTCGGTGAACCCTCTGCCAGGCACTTAAAATTTGTTTGCAGAGTATCCACGTAGCTGTAGATGTAGAATCCATTCTTCGCGATCGCTACGAAAGCGGTAACGAGCGGCTGTGGTACATTCCTGAATACCTCGCTTAATACTGACTCTAGAAACTCTGTTAGTAGGCGTCGCGGACTAATTGATGATTACTTTCAAGAGTCTGTTAATTTTGGTGTTTCAGCATTTCCGAGGAGCTCTCCGTGAGTCAAAAGTAACGTAAATTGGTTTGAAGAGAGACAGTTTCAAACTTTAAAAGAAAAAAATGTATGATTTTAAAGGAAAATATGAAAATCAGAGTCTTTTGGAACTGTAGGTCTTGTGCCTAACTTTAAACTTATAATTAGATTTGGGACCTCAAGCAGGATTTTATGAAATAAAAATATCTTAATGTTCTTATTTTTTCTAGTTTCTTCATGGTGAGTAGGGATATGTCAGACTATATTTTCGATCTAGAAGAATAAGAAACAAAAGTTAACTGGTTCGGAAAAGTTATATTCAATGAAAAACTAAAATTACTGCATTAGTAGTGTTTTTTATTGTTTTCGAAATAAAAATCGTTATCTCTCTGATTACTCTATTGTAACATCAAATTGATGACATTGGTATGTTTGTTAAAAAATCGAGTCACTTACATCATGTTTGAAAGTGACATCTTTGAATCTACAAGCCGTACCCCAGAAGAAACGAAGAGCTTTCTAACAATATTTCCTTAACAGAGTTTTCAAAAACATGGGCGTAACGTTTTTCTTGTAAGCAACAGATTTTACATGCATACAATCTAAATTACTGCTTACTCTTTCAACATATTTTAACCACAGCATAATCTCCTGGTTGAGAACTGGGCCAGGTGATTCTTCATTTCCGTCAAATTCTTGTTCTTCTGAAGACACACTGACGAATTCCGAAAACTCAACTCAGGTTAAAAGCATACTTTAAAACTGAACTGCGTACTTAAATTAAAAGAATAGAATTTAGATTAGTGGTTACAAGTTCGAAGTAAGCAGATTCAGCTCGACATCCGACATTTATCATAAAGTGAACAGAACAACAATCTTGAAATTCGTTATTTCCCATTTAGACTGATTCACTACGAATATAGAGAAAAAAATATCCGAGCGACATTCTAATTTGTTTTCCGATTCAATAGCATAAAACTGTTTTTGGAAGTTTAGTTTCTGTTCATTCCATTGTTACCATTCATCTCATTTTACGGTACCTGTGACCACTCGTGGCGCTCTTTTATCCTTCTATCTTTGTGTTCAATATCAGCTGCTAGTCCTTTTTGGTACAGGTTGCACATACTTGAGCAATATTGTCCCAAATGCGATTTTTAAGCAGTTTCGTTTGTACACCTCATTTTTCCAGTGATATGGCAACGAACCGAAGTTTGCCATTTGTCTTACGTACCACTGTGTGGTGACTCCAGTTCATATCCTTACAAATTATTAGACCCAAGTCTAACCCGTGGTCTAGGGGTAACGTCTTTGATTCATACTCAAAAACGTCTTCGGTCCCGGGTTCGATCCCCGCCTCTGCCTAAATTTTGATAAATAATCAGCATTGGCGGCCGAAGACTTCCGGCATAAGAAGTCAGCCTCATTCTGCCAACGGCCTTGTCAAAGAGGGCGGAGGAGCGGATAGAGGTTCAGGGCACTCTCTTGTCCTAGGGGTGGGAAATTGCCCCTAAAGGCGGAAGAATCAGCAATGATCAACGACATGAGGATGCAGAAGGCAATGGAAACCACTGCATTAAAGACACGTAACGTGTATCCACAGGACATGTGGCCCGTATTTGAAGAAGTGTCATGATGATCTCTCCATTGGCAAAAGATTCCGGAATAGTCCCCCATTCGGATCTCGGGGAGGGGACTGCCAAGGGGGAGGTTACCATGAGAAAAAATTGAATAATCAACGAAAGGGTAACGTTCTACGAGTCGGGGCGTGGAATGTCAGAAGCTTGAACGTGGTAGGGAAACTAGAAAATCCGAAAAGGGAAATGCAAAGGCTCAATCTAGATATGGTAGGGGTCAGTGAAGTGAAGTGGAAGGAAGACAAGGATTTCTGGTCAGATGAGTATCGGGTAATATCAACAGCAGCAGGTGTAGGATTCGTTAAGAATAGGAAGGTAGGGCAGAGGGTGTGTTACTGTGAACAGTTCAATGACCGGGTTGTTCTAATCAGATTCGACAGCAGACCAACACCGACAACGATAGTTCAGGTATACATGCCGACGTCGCAAGCAGAAGATGAACAGATAGAGAAAGTGTATGAGGATATTGAAAGGGTAATGCAGTATGTAAAGGGGGACGAAAATCTAATAGTCATGGGCGACTGGAATGCAGTTTTGGGGGAAGGAGTAGAAGAAAAGGTTACAGGAGAATATGGGCTTGGGACAAGGAATGACAGAGGAGAAAGACTAATTGAGTTCTGTAACAAGTTTCAGCTAGTAATAGCGAATACCCTGTTCAAGAATCACAAGAGGAGGAGGTATACTTGGAAAAGGCCGGGAGATACGGGAAGATTTCAATTAGATTACATCATGGTCAGACAGAGATTCCGAAATCAGAAACTGGATTGTAAGGCGTACCCAGGAGCAGATGTAGTCTCAGATCACAATATAGTAGTGTTGAAGAGTAGGCTGAAGTTCAAGACATTAGTCAGGAAGAATCAATACGCAAAGAAGTGGCATACACAAGTACTAAGGAATGACGAGATACGTTTGAAGTTCTCTAACGCTATAGATACAGCAATAAGGAATAGCGCAGTAGGCAGTACAGTTGAAGAGGAGTAGACATCTCTAAAAAGGGCCATCACAGAAGTTGGGAAGGAAGACATAGGTACAAAGAAGGTAGCTGCGAAGAAACCATGGGTAACAGAAGAAATACTTCAGTTGATTGATGAAAGGAGGAAGTACAAACATGTTCCGGGAAAATCAGGAATACAGAAATATAGCCGGCCGCGGTGGCCGTGCGGTTCTGGGCACTTCGGTCCGGAACCGCGTGACTGCTACAGTCACAGGTTCGAATCCTGCCTCGGGCATGGATGTGTGTGATGTCCTTAGGTTAGTTAGGTTTAAGTAGTTCTAAGTTCTAGGGGACTGATGACCTCAGATGTTGAGTCCCATAGTGCTCAGAGCCATTTGAACCATTTGAACAGAAATACAGGTCGCTGAGGAATGAAATGAATAGGAAGTGCAGGTAAGCTAAGACGAAATGGCTGCAGGAAAAATGTGAAGACATCGAAAAAGATATGGTTGTCGGAAGGACAGACTCAGCATACAGGAAAGTCAAAACAACCTTTGGTGACATTAAAAGCAACGGTGGTAACAATAAGAGTGCAACGGGAATTCCACTGTTAAATGCAGAGGAGAGAGCAGATAGGTGGAATGAATACATAGAAAGCCTCTATGAGGGTGAAGATTTGTCTGATGTGATAGAAGAAGAAACAGGAGTCGATTTAGAAGAGATAGGGGATCCAGTATTCGAATCGGAATTTAAAAGAGCTTTGGAGGACTTACGGTCAAATAAGGCAGAAGGGATAGATAACATTCCATCAGAATTTCTAAAATCATTGGGGGAAGTGGCAACAAAACGACTATTCACGTTGGTGTGTAGAATATATGAGTCTGGCGACATACCATCTGACTTTCGGAAAAGCATCATCCACACAATTCCGAAGACGGCAAGAGCTGACAAGTGCGAGAATTATCGCGCAATCAGCTTAGCAGCTCACGCATCGAAGCTGCTTACAAGAATAATATACAGAAGAATGGAAAAGAAAATTGAGAATGCGCTAGGTGACGATCAGTTTGCCTTTAGGAAAAGCAAAGGGACGAGAGAGGCAATTCTGACGTTACGGCTAATAATGGAAGCAAGGCTAAAGAAAAATCAAGACACTTTCATAGGATTTGTCGACTTGGAAAAAGCGTTCGACAATATAAAATGGTGCAAGCTGTTCGAGATTCTGAAAAAAGTAGGGGTAAGCTATAGGGAGAGACCGGTCATATACAATATGTACAACAACCAAGAGGGAATAATAAGAGTGGACGATCAAGAACGAAGTGCTCGTATTAAGAAGGGTGTAAGACAAGGCTGTAGCCTTTCGCCCCTACTCTTCAGTCTGTACATCGAGGAAGCAATGATGGAAATAAAAGAAAGGTTCAGGAGTGGAATTAAAATACAAGGTGAAAGGATACCAATGATACGATTCGCTGATGACATTGCTATCCTGAGTGAAAGTGAAGAAGTATTAAATGATCTGCTGAACGGAATGAACAGTCTAATGAGTACACAGTATGGTTTGAGAGTAAATCGGAGAAAGACGAAGGTAATGAGAAGTAGTAGAAATGAGAACAGCGAGAAACTTAACATCAGGATTGATGGTCACGAAGTCAATGAAGTTAAGGAATTCTGCTACCTAGGCAGTAAAATAACCAATGACGGACGGAGCAAGGAGGACATCAAAAGCAGACTCGCTATGGCAAGAAAGGCATTTCTGGCCAAGAGAAGTCTACTAACATCAAATACCGGCCTTAATTTGAGGAAGAAATTTCTGAGGATGTACGTCTGGAGTACAGCATTGTATGGTAGTGAAACATGGACTGTGGGAAAACCGGAACAGAAAAGAATCGAAGCATTTGAGATGTGGTGCTATAGACGAATGTTGAAAATTAGGTGGACTGATAAGGTAAGGAATGAGGAGGTTCTACGCAGAATCGGAGAGGAAAGGAATATGTGGAAAACACTGATAAGGAGAAGGGACAGGATGATAGGTCATCTGCTAAGACATGAGGGAATGACTTCCATGGTACTAGAGGGAGCTGTAGAGGGCAAAAACTGTAGAGGAAGACGGAGATTGGAATACGTCAAGCAAATAATTGGGGACGTAGGTTGCAAGTGCTACTCTGAGATGAAGAGGTTAGCACAGGAAAGGAATTTGTGGCGGGCCGCATCAAACGAGTCAGTAGACTGATGACAAAAAAAAAAAGACCCAAGAATTTGTTTGAGCTGACTGATTTCAACTGTGGCTCATTGATGTTATAGTCAAATTATTAGACCCAAGTATTTGTTTGAGATGACTGATTTTAACTGTGGCTCATTGATGTTATAGTCACAGGTTACTACATTTCCGCGTTTTGTGACGTGCACAGCTGTACATTTATAATCATTTAAAGCGTTGCCAGTCGTTGCACCACTTCGAAATCTTACCACGATCTCACTATCGCTTCTTTCAGCTCTCGCAATGACATGTTGATGTGCAAACTACCAACTTGAACCGTTGTTCGGATTCAAAGTTCATCTGTTGGCCCTCCTATAAGTGGTTGAGCTGTCCTGTTCAGACGCCGGAGCAAGACAGGGGCATTTCATGATTCTTGAAGGGCAAAGTGTTTTCCGAAATCATGACACACATTCAGAGCGACTATGTCTGATAGAACAATGTGATGTCCAAATTAACCTTCAGCTGAGCTCTTCCTATCGCCACCAATTCGCCCATACGTTGACACGTGCCTAACATGTTACGCTGATGAACAGATGATGACTGGTTGGGAAAGATCTGTCTTCCATTTGCAGATTCATCACCGTCGTTGTCACGAGCGCTTGCAGTGTTTTTTTCCTTCCGAGAGACGGCGACAATGAGAGTTCGCGCGAGCGCACTTTTGTTGGCAGGCGTCCTCATCAGCCTCCGGAAATGAAGCAGGACTGTCGGCGTGGTAGTGGGAGGCGGAGGTGTGGGGCGGCAGTGGTCGCCGGCTCCCAGTAGCCGCCTTCCGGAGCCCGGAAATAGCCCTCCGTCCCGCTCGCTGCACGTGGCGGTCCGCCTCCGCGTCGGGCGGGTTGCCTGCCCGCAAGGGAACGCCTCTCACGAGCCCCGCAGGGCTTGGTATTTCGCCCGCTCTTTCGCAATACGCCACTGTATCATTCTTAAAGGGTACAACACTCTTCAAAGCCGTGTTACTACACGCCAGATATCACCATACTTATTGATATACCCATATTTAGATGTTTTGTAGATCAGTATTGAATATTTTGGCTTCCTTTTTTTTGGTTTGTATATATATAAACTTCATGTTAACTATAGATAACAGTTGGAAACTTATTGCTACGATTATTGCTCATGCACTTTCGGATACTGCACAATGACTCGGATGACACGCAGCGGTGGCAGTTGATGAAGAAATTTCCAGGGATGGCAAGATCTTATAACTTACAACAATGTCGCAAAAACTATAAATCGTGGCTGAAATTGTAATATCCAGTAATAAAGTGACGTGTCAACTCAAAACAGTTCTTTTGCAGACATGAAAACCAACAAATCGAATAATTTTGTGAGCGTCCGAAAGAACAGACACCATATACAGGGTGAAAACCATTTGAACCGACAAACTCTGGGATGTTGTAGGGGACATCAAAACAAATATTTTTCCCTAATGTCATTTTTTCCTATGAGGATTATTTAAACCGGTGGAAACCGTATTGCGCTCTTCAGTTGTTAGAGGTCGTATTTCGATCTTCAGTTGTTAGAGGGCTTATTACGCTCTTCAGTTGTAGGAAACTGCTGTCCACCAGTGTAGTAGTGCATTGACTCTGTTTACTAGTGGAGCGATACACCTGGAGTGAGTAGACTGATATGGCTGGTGCGTACTACGTAGCGCACCACAACGGACCAGCTGCACAGCGGGCTTATCAACAATAATATCCTAATCGCCGTACCCCGCATCATACGACCTTTGCTGCTGTGTACCAACGTCTACGTGAGACCGGGTCATTTAGCAGATTACCTGGACAGATACGCCGTCGCACGGTAAGAATGCTGCAATTTGAGGGAACTGCCTTGCAACATGTGGAGCGGGAGCCTTCAATCAGCATTCGTAAAATGTCACGTAATATGGGGACGAATCAGACGAATGTGAGAACAGTCCTTCGAGAGCACTTGTTTGGTCCATTTCACTTACAGCGTGCCCACAACCTGGAACCAGTTGATTATCCACCCAGAGCACAGTTTTCGTAGTGGTACCTGGAACAGTGTGAAATGCATCCTACATTTCCATCCTCTGTGTTGTTTACCGATGAAGCAACGTTCGGGCGTGATGGAGTCTTCAACATTTACAATTCGCATGTTTGGAGTGGGGATAACCCACATGCCACAGTTACTAGCGCTCATCAAGTGCGGTTCTTCGTTAATGTGTGGGTCGGTGTTGCTGGGGACTGTTTAATTGGGGCGTATCTGCTACCTAGGCCATTAAATGGCAGGCACTATTACAATTTTCTCGCCAGAGCATTGCCAGAATTTCTGGAAGACGTCGCGCTCCCTACAAGACAACGCATGTGGTTCAAAAATAACGGGGCGCGGACAGCCGTCGAGTTCGTCGATTCCTGGACCGACGGTTCCCAGAAACGTGGATTGGCAGAGGTGGTCCTGTACCATGGCCTGCTCGATCCCCGGATATGTCTCTTCTGAACTTTTTTGTGTGGGGAGAGATGAGCAACCTTGTTTCTGCAACTCCTGTTGCATCAGAAGAGGATCTGGATGCCCGGATAGTAGCAGCAGCAGGAACAATTCAGGATACTCCTGGGGTTTTTACCCGTGTCAGACAGAACATGATCCGACGGTGTAACATTTGTTTGCGTGTCAATGGAGATATTTTTGAATATCTACTGTAATTGAAACTGGGTTGTGTTAATCTGTTGTCTCTTGGTCATAAAAAAATGGAAAAGTGTTTGTTGGTTTAATTGATTTGCCGCCAGAGAAATCTTCCTCTACTGGTTTAAATACTCCTCATAGGAAAAAAATGACATTAGGAAAAAATATTTGTTTTGATGTCCCCTACAACCTCCCAGAATGTGTCGGTTTAAATACTTTTCACCCTGTATATAATTAAGACGAGGACGGCCGATGATCCGTTCAGTGCAGATGCGCATCAAGCTCGAACTCGTACGGGAATCGCGAAATGCCGCGACTAATGAGGATAATGCCCAAGGGCCACTACGTCAGTGACGTAGTGGGGTGTGGATAAGTTGGGAATCTGAGTCTGGCGGGGGGGCGTGCAGTTGCGATGACGACTGTGTTCAAATGGCGTAGTGGTCAGCGCATCAGCGTAGTAAGTAGGAGACCTGTGTTCGAATCGTGCTCCAGCACTAATTTTCGGCTTTTCCCACTGATTTAAATCAGTGCCCACTGGAAGTTAATATTTATTAATTCCTTTGTGTCTTGAATAAAATTAAACTTGCCCTGACATACAACACGACTCGATTAGGATAATTGATAGTTTCAGTCTGGAAAAATCGAGAAATCTCAGGCAAATCTTTGGATGAAACGAAGTCGCCACCCTGTTAAACCCCAATTTTAATTAAATACTGGGATGATAGCCTCAAGACGATCGGTGTGGATTTCTGTCACACATCGGAATCCATTTGAGCTAATACATTGTTGTCTACTGACTTAGAAGGCAATGTAACGTGACACTTCGTACGTTTCTTATCTCTGTCCGAAGTTTGTCATCAGTCTATCCAACATGTTACGGGACACAGCACAAATCCCTTGCCCTGTGGTATCCTGTAATTGAAGCACACTACGTGGCTTACTGACGTACACTTTCTTGCAGTTTTTTGTCACTTTAGTGTAACTGTCTTTGAATAAAAGTGTAATTTCTCTCCGTCTCATTGCGTGTTTCTTTCAGTTACCTTTTAAACTGTACTGTAGCAGTTCTTTCTATGTATGGACCAAGTTTAATCGAGTTTGCTTGTGACATACCTTGCGAAAGTTACTTTCGTCCTTAGGTTTTGCACACAAATGTAGTTGCTGTTATGAGGTCACTTGCTTCCATGTGCAAACTGTACACCGTTGGCACAGGGCCAAATATGGTAATGCTACATCTGTGGTAAAATGACGACAACGCAGGTTACGAACAGTTTACAATAATTTATTTATAGAAAATATACAAATACTTAACTGTAGTACGAAGAAGGCATGCGACAGTAGTTCTACGTTCACTTGCCGTGATCGCTCTCTCGTTCTGGTACAGTCCTGTAGTGAGGGGGCGTAGTCCTGAGACACTGGAACCATATTTGGGAGGACGGGAGTTCAAATACCTGTCCGGCCATCCACATTAAGGTATCCCATGATTTGTTTTACCTGTCTAGATCAAATGCTAGGATTGTTCCTTCGAAAAGACACCGCTGATTTCCTTCCCCAATACGAGCTTGTATTCAGTATGTAATGATCTCTTTGTCGACGGCACGTTAACCTCCAATCTTTCTTTCTTTCTTCATTATATCATACCACAGCATGTGTCATTGTTCATCACTAGATGAATGCGTCAGGTTGAAAGTTCCTGTCACATTAAAACTGTGTGGCGGCTCCGGGACTCGAACCCATAATCTTGTTTTCAAAGTGAATCTTTCTCATTGTATTAGTGTGTGCTCCGTTCTGAAAGTCCCTAGTATTTTAAAACTGTGTTTGGGACCGGTAGTCGATAGATCAGGCAGTATCAGCATTGAAATTTCCTGGAAGATTAAAACTGCATGCCGGACAGAGACAAGAACTCGAACTATCAGCACTGTCTGCAGTAGGCAGGGTTCCGGGTTCGAGTCCAAGGAAGTTTCATTACAGTGCACACTCCGCTGCACGAAGAGAGATTCGTTCATGACTACATCAGGTAGTCTGAACTTAAACCACTTTTACAGGGCGAGTCAATGTTGTCTGATGGTTTTTGAATTTATTGTAGCCAGTCACATTTTCAGATATAGCAACTTATTTTATTTTAAAAGATGCAAAATGAATGATAGTTTAAATCTTATATATCAATTTTGACAGAAATTATTTGTGGAAGATAATATCTTTTAGGTACTGGCGCTCTTTTGTGGCACACTCGTCGACCCTCTGTGCTAAGTTTGTCATTCCTCCAATATGTTACGGATATAGTGATGTTCTTGAGGAAGTTCGACAAGGGAAAGTCACATGGAGTAAGGTCTGGAGAGTTGGGCAGCCAGTCAACATATGCTCTGTTGGTTGTCACTTTCCCCAGAACCAAGTTCCTTACTTCAGACATATATTTGAAGCATGAGCTGTCGCACCAAATGGTTCAAATGGCTCTAAGCACTATGGGACTTAACATCTGAGGTCATCAATCCCCTAGACTTAGAGCTACTTAAACCTAACTAACCTAAGGACATCACACACATCCATGCCCTAGGCAGGATTCGAACCTGCGACCGCAGCAGCAGCGCGGTTCCGGACTGAAGCGCCTAGAACCGCTCTGCCGTAGCTGCCGGCTGCCGTCGCACCATCTTCCTGAAATCAAACATTTCAACTATTTGTGCCACGGCGACGAAGTTCTGGGATGAGAACTTCACGAAACATGGCCCAATAACGCTCAGAGATCACGATGACAGCTCTCCCGTTTTATTCGAAGAAATAAGGCCCTATAACACCAATTTTCCCAAATATAGCACAAAGTGTAACTCTGTCGCACTGCTGTGGGCGCTGTTGCAGTTGCCGAGCGTTTTTCGCAGAGCAGTAACGACAATTTTGTTTATTACCACAGCCGTTTAGGTAAAAATGAGCCTCCTATGACTATTAAATCACAATTCCCTGTCCTTCCTCCAACATCTCTTTCATTACATCAGCAAAACGTCTCCTCTTCAAAACGTCTCCTCTTCACAAAATCGTGAGGCTTCAACTCCTGAACAAAAGCAGTTTTGTAGGGATGAAAATGTAGACGGTGTAAAATGCATCGAACGGAAGAATTTGATAACCCAAGAGACCGTGCCAGTCGTCTCGCAGACCGGTTGGGGCTCTGTTGAATTACACGATGTAAGACTTTAACATTTTCAGGTGGCGTGGCCGCCCTTGCATTGCCTCCCAGTTTTACTTCAATGCAGAATTTGTCTGACAAAAGTTCTTAACCCATAGGGAATGGCACTGCAGGTTGGAACTGCACCATTACGTGGAACGTTGAATTGGAGACAGAACAGTCTATATATTCTAATTTTTTATCCGTGCGCGTCCTAATGGATTCAACAGTCAATAACACCGGCACTGATTAGTAATATGATGATAAAGTTTTTGAGTTGAAATGTAGACTGACGAACGTTACCTGAATGATAATGGTAGTATTACGGTAGGCAAAGAAATTAATGATTGGAAAACGTGTAGAGGTAAGGAAGTGATCTCTAATGACCTGGTAATCGATGATTTCGAATTCTGGCCTTGTCAGTGCTACGCCACGTCGCCGACGTTATCAGGGCTAATGGAAGATCTAAGCGCTACTGACTTGACTTACTGACTTATTTCCTGTTGTTCCTGTTGGATCATAGGACAGCAGTAAAGACCTTCCATCTATTTCTGTTGACAGCCAAACATTGCACTTCACTCCACTATTTTCCAGCTTTCAGAGCTGCTTCTTCCACCGTACTGTTCCATGTCTTTTTCGGGCGGCCACGTCTACGTGTTCCTTGTGTATTCCAATCCAGTGCTGCCTTTTCAACAACTCCTCGTTGTTTGCGTATTGTGTGACCAATCCACATCCATTTTCTTTCCTTTATTTGTTCACGAATTGGTCGCTGGTTTGTCATCTCCCACAGTTCGTCATTTGATATAACATCTGGCCACCTCACGTTTATAATTTGCCGAAGACACCGGTTTATGAAGACTTGCAGCTGGGTTACAGTCATGTTTGTTACTTTCCATGTTTCGCAACTATACAGGAGGACTGACTTTTTGTACAAAGGCTCCATTTGCCTTCCGTATCCGACTCTTTACGTCCTCCTCGGCCCCTCCATCTCTACAGACTGTACTTTCTAGATATACAAAGGAGTCTACTTGTTCTAATTCCTTTCCATACACTGTTAGCTTCGCTTGGTTTTCAGATCGCATTCTCATTTCCTTAGTTTCCTGAACATTTAAGTCTTGCAGTTTCTGCTTCCTCTTTCAGTCTCTCCAACTTTTCTTACATGTCACGCAATCTTCGCGAGAACAGACAGATATCGTCAGCAAAGTAAAGGTCTTCAAACCTGTCTTGCTTTTCCCACTGAATACCTTTTCTCCTACCATCAACAACTCTTTTCATTACACTGTCCAGTACCAACAAGAACAAGGAAGGTGACAAAATACATCCCTGCCTCACCCCAGTATTTGTTTGGATAGATTCAGTAAGTTTCCCATTGTGTAGCACTCTACATTCATATCCATCATACATGGCTTTAATAATATTTACTATCTTTGATGGTATTCCGTATTCTTCCAAGGTATGCCACATAACTCTCCTATTGAGAGAGTCAAATGCCTTTTCAAAATCAATAAAAGTAGGGTAGAGTGTGTCTTGCAATTCTGCACTCTGCACAAGTATTATACGCAGTGTGTTCTTGAGATCGACACAACTTCTGTCATCTATAATCCAAGCTTGTTCTTTTTATCCGTGGTCGTCCTAGAGGATTCATCAGTCAATAACACCGGCACTGATAAGTAATATGATGATACGCTGTTTGAATTGAAATGTAAACTGAGGAACGTTACCTGAATGGTAATGGTAATATCAAGGTAGGCAAAGAAATAAATGATTGGAAAACGTATAGAGGTAAGGAAGTGATCTCTAATGACCTGGTAATCGATGATTTCGAATTCTGGCCTTGTCAGTGCTACGCCACGTCGCCGACGTAATCAGGGCTGATGGAGGATCTAATCGCTACTGCGCGGGTGTTTATAATTCAACAGCTCATTAGTGTGCGAAGCACGCCTTCTACATCTCTACATCTACATCTGCTGAATGATGTAATGCAACCAGGTGGCATAGCTGCCTTGGCACTGCCTGGCGAGCTGTACAGGCACACAGAGTTAATGACGGCGATCTACCACATTCATTAACATGCGTTCTGATTTTGGTACGTTTTTCACATCACCAAATTCGAATGTCCAATTTGATCAATTTCCGTTCTACACAGCCGGCCGAAGTGGCCGTGCGGTTAAAGGCGCTGCAGTCTGGAACCGCAAGACCGCTACGGTCGCAGGTTCGAATCCTGCCTCGGGCATGGATGTTTGTGATGTCCTTAGGTTAGTTAGGTTTAACTAGTTCTAAGTTCTAGGGGACTAATGACCTCAGCAGTTGAGTCCCATAGTGCTCAGAGCCATTTGAACCATTTTTTCCGTTCTACATGCACAGAAAGGAAGCAATGAAATTGTTAAATCGCGCAGAGCTTACTGTACGAAAATACACATTGTAATCGTAGCTTATTGTCATCTGCCTTTCATTAAGGGTCACTTGCCAGAGTAAGCGCCAAAAAGAAATATATGATCTTTGCCTTGTGGGGTAATCGACCACAAATAGTGGAAAGTGTGGAAGTATTCTGTGTCTTGTACCAGAAAGAAATGTTTTAAGACAATTCACATGGAATAGTTGAATAAGTAACTATTTTTACACACACATGAACAATACTAGTATTTTTAATGTAGCGTCCATGCGCCTTTTGTCGACAATGATACATGCAACGTATTGTGTTTAAAAAAATGCAAGTATAAGTACAAGTGACCATATACCTTTAATTTAAGTAACTTAAAATCTTTTGTCGCAATATTTCTGTGCGTGCCAAATAAAGTCTTAAATGTGCGAATTTGTGTTTCGGTTGCTTCTATAAACTATAGCATCCGGATTTCTGCTCTAGCATTGCAGACGACAGCGAGTGAGATGATTCTGTAATATGTTCTGTAACAAACGGAATACACATTTGAAGAAAGTTTGCTGTGATAATGGGCTTGTTAATGAAATTACTAGGGCGAAAATATTTTTAATAGCTTTTGCAATGACGTATACTATTTAATGGTATCCTGAACGATGAAATTGTAAAAAGAAGTACGAAGCCAAGATTTGAATCTTACTGCCAGCGTATTAGCCTTGAACCTTAACCAATGCCGCTACGCTCGCTCGGTCGAAAGATAACGAATATAATGGTATAAGACATCGACATCGATTTTCTTCGTGGACTAGGAGTCGTTGCATCAAAATCCGTCAGCCAGTTAGTCAGTACATGCCCTCAACAACATACCAAAGGCTGCGTTCACACTGCCGGCCGGGCCGGGCCGGGCTGACGCGTACTGGCTCGGCTCGTGCCTAGCCAGCTCAGGCCGACGAGTAGTGCATTCACATTGCGCGCCGCGCCGAGCCGGGACGGCGAAATGGGGGAAAATCCACTTCTCCGATTTTCATGTTTTAAAAATTCTTTGCGGTATATAAGACTTCGCCACATCGTTTTATGAACTTATTTTTTCTTTAAAAGCGTTACTTACGTCGTGAAAAAAGAAAAAGTCTACTTTTCGTTTCGCGTGATTTCTTAGTTTCGTAACGCTTCCCAACCGATTTTGAAGAAAGTATGCGGCTAAAGAATCTGATTTTTGTACACGTGGTAGTGCAACATCTTAGCTTCGTATTGAATCATTTATCTTTCCATATTTCTTAACAGTCACTGTGAAATGATGCTATTTGTCAATGTTGTGCACTTGATTTACAAATCTTGTAGTGAAAAAGTTATGTAGCGGGTAGCTTACTGTTAGATCCGTTTTAGACCATACATTGTTGGGAATGAAATGTAGCTAAAAGTACCAAAAAGTTTTTGAAATGATAATGATACTGATATCTGTCTCTGGTCTCAAGTAATGCGAGCTATTCAGTGGCGTCAGTGCCGCGTCCGCTAGCCACGGAGTTCGCGCGGTTACAGCTTGGTTTAGTGTAGTCATATAATGCAGCACAGAAAAAACTAATTACTGGTAATCAGCGCAGACCTAGTGCCGGCCCCTCTTATTATTTTAATGGTCTCATTCTCTAGATAAATCCAAATGTATAAGAATTTTTCCCTCGGCTACTGGACAATCATCTGCTATGCTTTTATAATTGGCCACACGTTGCATCACAAAAGACAAACAATTATTTGTCATCAACATCCTACAATTAGTATGATGTACATTTCGTATTTCGAACTAAAAGATAACTGAAGCGCAATTCTGTAGTCTCGTTGTCTACTTTGGCAGAAAAAATAATGAAGAGTTGATGAAGCTACTACAGATCGGCACAGATGTGCGTTTCATTGTTCTTCATTGTTTTTTTTTCTTCCTTGGCGGGCTGCGCTGCACTGTCAAGGTAATCCCCACTCTTTGGCTAAATGGCTGGCGGGAGGCCAAATAAATAAATTTAAAAAGATCCCCACCCTTCGACAGCTGACAAGCAAGTCAGTAGAAAACGCAGCTGCAGTCAACAGTTGCTTGCCTTTAGCTAGTCTGTGCTGTCGTGTAGAACAATGTCATCACTCTTTTATTGGTATTGTTTTGACTCTGCAGTAACTCGTCGAGTTTTGAAGTACAGAAGAACTAGGAAGTTATGGATTCATCCCATAAATAGCGACAGACATTTAGGAGAGTTTTTTTCTTTATATGAAGAACTTAAAAACTATCCTGAAAATTTTTATTCAAATTACGGAATGAATCATAATACATTTCAGTATGTGCTGCAGAACATTCAAGACAAAATTTCTAAACAGAACACAAATTTTCGCAGAAGTATAACAGCAGAAGAAAAATTGTGTATAACGATAAGGTAAGATTCGTTAGTACACACTTTTTGGTTTGCAGTAGAGCTTTGTACAGCATTCACTACCTCCAATTAATTGTAGTCATGCTTTTGTATTTTAAATTTCACAAACGCTTACCTCTGAGGGGAAGAGTGTTTATGGGACTCCTGAGAATCATTAGGAAGTAATTAGCTTCGTCATTTTGGGTAATGTCTTGTTGTGCCTTCAACGAAGAATCGCGGAAATACTCCTTCAGAATTTTCCAACTTTTTTATTCTTTTTTCTTCATGATGCAGCGCTTGGCAGTGGTAATGGTTCATCATGTGGAGCTACTGATGACCTCACAGAATTCTTTTCATTTCCTTGTAAGATAGACAGATTGATAGGCGAAGAGTTTTGAGATAATGCCCTTTGACTCAGTGGTTCTATTTCCACTGATAAGGAACTGCCACAGCATGACATTACAATGCATTATCATCTGGTAGGGACACATTTCCGTCCCTCAGTGACACTCATATCTGCCTCCGTTTACAAGTAAATGCGAACGCGAACTATTCAGTGGCGGCAATGCCGCGATCGCTGGCAAGCTATTGTTGTAAATGCATGTAACTACGGTAGATTAAATAAATGAAATAAAAGTAATTTCGCATGTATCATTACAATAAACGTAATTTTTCCTCACTGATTGTGAAATGTGAGGTAACATCTTAAAATAAAAGACGTGTGCAGTCACACTTGTGAAGAAAGCAGAAGGGAGACGTGTGATGCGTGTACTGCAGAAGCTGGAGTGCTGCTCCACAGGCTCGCGCCTGCGGTCGGCTCGCGCCGGCAATATTAAACACTCGGGATGTCGCCGGCTCGGCTCCGGGAGGCTCACGCCGTGTCGGCGCGGCCCGGCCGCCAGTGTGAACACCGCAATTCAAAACCATGTGTCTGATATCGAAGCGGGCGGCGGCCCGGCCAGGCTCGGCTCGGCCCGGCCGGCAGTGTGAACGCAGCCTAAGACTCATGAAAATACATGTTTAACGCATCTGATGATACGCTTGTGAGAGTGCGCGGATTCTGGTAGGGACGGCGGTTGTAGCTGAAACAATCAGTTTTTCAGTTTAACCAGGTGGTTGAAACCGCTTAAAATAACTGGTTTCTGAAGTAAACGATTTTCGGTTTTTTATTCTTATTATTTTTTTTAATAAACGTAAGAATCGAACAACGACTGAGAAATTTTAAGTCCTTCAGTTTAAAGATACATAGAATCCAAATATTAAATTAAATGAGCAAATAAAAGAAACCTTATTCCGTCCAACGTTACTTGCTTTTCTCGAGAAGTGATAAGTGGTTGAATACTATAATAATCACTGGAATTCTCCTATAAATTCCAATTTTTTGAAACTCTGTTTAAAAATGATGATGTAATGATGACCGTAGCACTATTTGGGCATTACGAATGGCCAGCGCTGAAAGGTGAGTACTCAGTTTGGAGAACTATTTTTCACGTTAGTTTTTCCATTTAAAAATCTACAAGAAGGTAAAGGCATACTAGGTAGACACAGGCAACACATCAGCTACTTTCCGTTTTTGTTGTAAACTACGAATGAATTCTTATTTCTTAAGTTTTCTCCTTATTTGATGTCGCACGTTTGTTGAGGCTCTTGCCGTCCTTAATCTCTTAAAGCAAATGAGGTATTGTACTTCGTTGATACCGCACTTAGTAAAATACTTCCAGTTTAGGGATAGTTCCACTCTGTAATACAGCTAAGTCGACGAGAACAGCGTGAAACTATCATAAAATCCAGTGGGGTAAGTCTCGCTCGCTGCGTGTTCACGCGTACCATGTAATGGGCCATGCCATGTAGTAACAGTGGAAAGTCCCCTCAGAAAAATTTAAAAATGACAGTGCTGGAAAACCTCTTACGTTATTTGATTTTCAAACAGCTGAGCAAAACTGAACGTACTCAGACATTTCTAACTTTACTTATTCTGATCAACACCAAACTGACACACAATATTTTTAGCGCAATACAACCTCACTTTCAATAATCCCTACAAAAAAATGGCCCTGACTAACAATAATCACTTACTTCACAAAAATCTTCGTTACTCGAACTACAGCAATACAGCGAACGCCAATACTGCCAGCACTGCCAGCTAAATTAAGATCCTAACTACTGAAGGCACTAACTACTGAAGGCACTAACTACTGATAGGCATACTTAGCAAATGAAAGATTTTGATAGACAACAAACAATGTATTTACCTTAATAGTGTTCGAAAGTCATAATATATGTATCAGTTCATGACATCCCGTCTTACAAATTTACTCTTTCTGATGGACACAGGTCCAGATCGTCTGCTCTCAAAACTCCGCCATCTCTCTCTCCACATCCACCACTGCTAGCACCTCACCTCCAACTGCGCAACGCTACGCGCTGTTAACAGCCAACTGCTCAACACTACAATAGCGAATATTCCAACAATGCAAACCAGCCACAGACGGCACACAGCACAGTCAGTGATTTTCACACAGAGCGTTACGTGACGTTACCAACATAAAGACCTAAACAGCCGACTTACAACAGGTACAGTATTGTCTCGGCAGTGCTGTACCAATTCTTTTGTCACGTGATTGTTGCTCGTTTCTCTCGGCATTGTTATTAAAAATAGCAATGATCGCTTTTCCCATTTTCTGTGATAACTGAATATTTTAAAACAGCGAAAATTTTACAAATAAACATTACTTGTTTTTTTAAAAAAAAAAAGATTTACTTAAAAACCATAAATTATACCGCTCATGCTATGGCTAATTGATATTTCGGTTTTCTTACTCACCATCAGTTATTAGTAAAAAATAGAAATCACCTGTTATAACTGAGGCTAGAAAAATACTGGAAAGTTATTGAGAACTGAAATACGGATATTAGGCTTTTAACTGTCGGTTTTTCCCATTCCTAGGTTCTGGCCCCGCTAAGCTACAAAAACTTCCGAGGTCGGCCGAAATGAGCGTGTCACAGTGATCGTAATTTTGTCGAAGATGTAAAGAACAACTCGCGCCAAGACAGCAAACAACCTTTTGTTTCACAGACCCTGGCCGTTCCTCACTTAGAACAGTAAAAGACGGTTAAGAAGCTGCCAGTGGTAGCGGCAGAGAGCTCTGTAATGTTGGCGTAGGGGCTGTCCAGCTGTTTTGTACCTGGAGTGAAGCAGCCAGCGCGGCGATGCAACGAATGGACTGGTGCCCAGACCCAGGAGGAGGACAGCCTGTGACGCTTACCTCACAGCACGTAACACGGCAGGTCTTGTGAGTGCAGCAGTCGTCTCCACCGGGGAGCGCGTACATTATTTCAGACGAGTTCAGGAATTCTTGACTGTGTGTTTAAGGGTACCACACCGTCGTTCAGGTCGAAAAAATCTTATTTCGATAGATTAAGATTTTATTTAAGTACTCTGAAAAGGATTCCGCTGAAAAAAAATTTTTTCGAGCATTTAAAGAGCATTATCCTACCACGTGTGTTTATGTGCCACGCCTACTTTTCTGTCACCCACTTTTCTGCATATGTTTTAGATCTTAATATCCCCTACATTGCACGTTAGGGATTTTTTCTAACTCCCGAGTGTGTTGGCTATCCTTGGAATGCAACGGTCGGTATTCTTTTTGTTTCTGCTGTTTGTAAACAACACGCGGTTAGTTTTATTAAAGTGTGATTGCCATTAGTTGTCATAGAAAACTAGCAGGTATACTATGCGCAGGCAATTAGAAGAAATAAAAAAAATCTGGGGGCAATGAAGAGAGATGTTTGGACCATACTGTGCCTTAAGTCCTCTACTGATGATAAGCCATGTCATGGATTGTGTCCATCAGGAGAAAATTCGTGATGCAAATACAATAGGGCTCAGGCAACTGAAGAATCTTATTGTCACCAGCATTCTTTTCTTGCTGCTGTTATTACAGCAATTAACCATATTTTCAGAGACTTGGCTCATCCTGACCTTCTAAGGAGATGTCTGCATGGGCAGACGCAGATCCCAAATTAATGCTTCAACAGCGTAATTTGGAACCGCGTTCCTAAAACAAAGAAAGCAAGACAGACATCCAGGAAGGTGAAAAAGAAGCTGGAAGACCTGCTAGAGGCCAAAGAAGGGCCATTATATGCATCAGGACAGGTCTTATTGACTGTAAGTAACAATTTAAAAAGTTTTTTCTTTAAAGTCAGTTTCCCGCAAACTAAAATTTTCAGTATATATGCCCCATTACTTCAGAAACTATCGTAGATAAATGAATGAAGTTTTCAGAGACTTTGCATAACATACGAAGCCACCTCTGGTACTACATTCAATAATATTCCCCCATTAGGAAGTTCGCAAAAAAATATTTTCTGCAGAAAAAACTTAATATTTTTGTTAATAAATTTAAAAAAGTATTTCTTAAAGACTATAAAATGGATAAAGTAGATTTTAGTACAGTTGGCTCTATTATCATTATGTAACATACAGTAAAAATGTCAAGGTCCTGCATCAAATAGTTTTTTCAGAAATGGGTCAAATACTTGTCTAAATTAGCATGGGTTAGATAGGCAGAGTGTGGTCCCCTTAAATCCGTACACGTTCTCGGTAGCCACGTCAAAATTACGACCTTTAGTCGGAGCCGAGTGTTCCCGAAGTGTGGCGGACAAGCCTTCTAGTGTGACGTCACAAGTTCGTTTCAGGGCCCTTGTATCTCTTTGGCCCCGACTTGTGTGACGTGACGTGACGTGACGTGACGGCGGTTTTCTCCGGCGGCGGGCTGGCACTTTCCCAGGCGTGTCTGCGCTGCCGGCCGCCACATCCAGGTCTTGCTTTCTCCGGTCGCGACCGGCTCTGCGCCTGAGGCAGCCACAGCCACAGCGACGGCCGGCACGCCAGCAGGTGCGCGCCGCGACGCGCTGCCCCCAGCCACGCCCCTGCTGGCTGCAGTCTGCTGTCTGACCGGCGCCTCTGCGGCCGCGGCGCTCTGTCACCATCTGCCGTATTCCCTGCCCAGGCGTCAGCTTCCTAAAGCATTAACACGCCTACAACAAATGGCGCCGAGGACGCAAATAGCGATCGCGAAAGCCTGCATTGTACGATTATATTCTACTTTGAAGAGTTCCGAGCAGTGCTAAGTACAAAATATTTCTAGCATTTTAACGGAGCCGCCAGTGGCTCAGTCGCTGGTTCGATTCTCGTTAGTAACTACTTTTTGTACTGTCTGAGTTCTGCACCTGTTATCAAATGACCACGTTAAGCTGGCCGGAGTGGCCGTGCGGTTCTAGGCGCTACAGTCTGGGGCCGAGCGACCGCTACAGTCGCAGGTTCGAATCCTGCCTCGGGCATGGATGTGTGTGATATCCTTAGGTTAGTTAGGTTTAATTAGTTCTAAGTTCTAGGCGACTGATGACCTCAGAAGTTAAGTCGCATAGTGCTCAGGGCCATTTGAACACGTTAATTAAAAATCTCGAGTCATAACTTTGAATGAAAATAGGATTTCTGTTTTCGATTACTGATCACATGAAGGTTATACATAGCATTCAAAGTAAATTAAAATTTGATACAAAAAGCCGAAAAATGAAGTAAAAAAACAAAATAAGATATCTCTTTAAGAGATTAAACTGTATCTATCGTTTGCCCTATAACGTAAAATATCTGACAAGTTTTAAATATAATCTACAATCATTCCTTCTGGATCCGCCCGGATAGCCGCACGTGTTAGCAAGCCTCTTATAGGATTTGGGGAGGTGCGCCTGATGGAATCTGCCCGGAGGATGAACAACGAGTGTCGGTGTGTCGGCCGGCTTTGATGTTGTTTTTAGGCAGATTCCCACATCCCATTATGTGAATATCGGGCTGGTACCCACGCTCTGCCTTAGTTACATAACCCGCAAGCATATCGATACACGTTCTCACACATTCACGTCGGATAGTAAGTACTTGGCACACAGAGATGGACTACAAAAATTCCGTCGCTGGGCCAACTGTGGAGAGGAGAGGAGAGGAGAGGTAGAGGGATAACGACAGGAAGGGGATGCGTGCACCCTCTATCGCTAACAGCGCCAAATCCGCAATAACATGCCAAGCCCGTGAGGATACACCATAAAGGCCAGGAAAAAGAAGAAGAAGAAGAAGAATTATATTAATGCAAATAAAAGTAAAAAATAGTTGATATTAGCGAATACAAGGGAACCACTGCACACTCAGCTACTCTGTTAAAATTTTCTAGCGCCCTATGTTTAACATTGGTCGGAAATCTTTTAAAAGGTTTTGCATAAAATGCACGGACCATAAGAGACCTGTACAACACGGCCTACACCGGTATGCACCGAGCAAAGACCTGAGTCAGAAAAAGCTACAACAGAGCCAAAATAAGAGCCAGGCTTGAAGGGTTTGACGAATTCGAAACGAAAATTCTATCAGTCCTAAGGCGTTCTGGTCTTTCCCTATATCAGCAAAGGGAGCAAAGCTGTCTGTGCAGACACTTAATGTCCATGACTGCAACGAAGGAAAGGATCACGGAAGAAACGTCGAAATACAAAATTCTTTCTTCCAAAATTGTTCCTCAGAGCACGATCACGCAACAGTTACTCATTTCAACCGTTGCACGAACACCAAAATGGAAGAAACTTAAATAAGTGACCGCTGTGGGATAGAAAATCAATTGAGATCGCTCGCAGAGGAAAGGCAACTGGACCACACGGGATACCTTTACAATTGTACATAGAATATACCAAAGAACTCGCTCCTCTTCCAGCAACAGCCTGCCATAGACCGTAAGAGGAACGAAGCTGCCTAGTCATTCAACAAATGCACCGGTCATTGCCATTTTCAAGAAGTGTCGTCCAACGCAAAACTGTACACCTACATCACTGACGCCAGTTCGTCACAGAATTTTAGAACACGTTGTAAGCTCGTTTATTATGACATTTATGGGAACCGAAAATCTCCTGGATAGGAATCAACATGGATTTCACAAACAACGAACGTGAGAAACGAGACGGAGAAGGCAATAGATACCGGCACCCAGGTCAATCACTTGTCGCACGACTTTCGAAAGGCGTCTGATACAGTTCCGCACTACCATCTGATGAAAAAAAAAAAAGATCGTATGGAACAGCAAACAAGACTTGTGATAGCATTCTAGAGTTCCTAGCAACAGAACACAGCATATCATTCTGAAAAGAGAGAAGTTTTCAGACTTATCCCAAGGTAGTGTAATCGGACCATTACTTTTCACAATATATGTAATTGATCTCGTGGGTAACGTCCGAACCCCTCGATGTTGTTAGCGGATGGTGCTATTGCATACAGGCAATTTTCAACGCTAGAAAATTGTAACGAAATGCAGGAAGACGTGCAAAGGATTGACCGCTTGGTGCCGGGATTGACAGTTTAGCATCAAGATACGCAAATGCAAGGTGGTGCTCATGAAAATGAATAAAGATCAGTTACTAAATGATTACGGGATAGCAGAACAACTATTAGAAGCAGCCACACCCATTAAATAACTGGGAGCATTTTCTTCGGTTAAATTTCACGTCTGTAGCACGCCATCTTCGTGGTGTAGCAATTTTAATGACCCGTAGTGTAGTTTATCCAGTGCATATGAAACGTTGATGGAGTTAAGATATAGAGATAAATTTTCAGACAAAGCGCTCGTTTTGTCTTTAAGATTAGCTTGATAGTCAAGCGATGGCTAGAGATCGGAAGTAAAGTTATAGGAGAAAATGAAGAACAGTACGGAATGCAGTTTGAACATTACAGCCTACCATCATCTGACATCTTGCTAATCAAGACTTCGTCTATACACAGTAGTACTGATGGTAATGTGATGGCGAATGATTCCACACAAATAAACAATTATGGGTCCCGCAGGCAATTAGCAATATAACCAGTGATTTCACAGTCTGCTATATAATGTATTGTATTGGTTTCACATGAGATTCACGCTCCATCGGATGCGCTGACAGACTGATATGACTGTGTCCTAAGGCGGTAACATCTAAAAATTCAGTGTGGTATGTAAAGACCGACACAGATAGGCACACAGCTCAAACCCGTTACATGCAGCAAGTCCTCATGGAAGACGTGTGAGTACTACTACTGCTACTACCACCTACTGTTACCACCACCACCACCACCACCACCACCACCACCACCACCACTCCCCCCCCCCCCCCCCTAGTCTAGAGGACCGTTGTGGTGCTACTAGTCCTGCTGGCAACACAGTATAGCATGGGGCGCCACTGTCCTGACACCCCACTGGCCTGACTTGTTATCTTCTTCCACTGACAGTCACATTCCCAACGGGACAGAGTTACCTTTGTATACAGCAGTGGTTAAGCATAAATGTTTGTTCGGTGTAAAACCTTTCCACCCGATTGGTGAAAACTAGAACGCTCATTCAGAGAGACGACATACACCATCTCTCCTAGTAATAATCCACGTTATATAGTGCGCCGAGTTCTTGAAAGTGAACTGTTTCTCCGCCGGTTCAGTGATAACGATGATTTTTTTCATTACTGAATTCGCCTTACATTGTTACGAACCACTATTTTTTTGTACACTCCTGGAAATGGAAAAAAGAACACATTGACACCGGTGTGTCAGACCCACCATACTTGCTCCGGACACTGCGAGAGGGCTGTACAAGCAATGATCACACGCACGGCACAGCGGGCACACCAGGAACCGCGGTGTTGGCCGTCGAATGGCGCTAGCTGCGCAGCATTTGTGCACCGCCGCCGTCAGTGTCAGCCAGTTTGCCGTGGCATACGGAGCTCCATCGCAGTCTTTAACACTGGTAGCATGCCGCGACAGCGTGGACGTGAACCGTATGTGCAGTTGACGGACTTTGAGCGAGGGCGTATAGTGGGCATGCGGGAGGCCGAGTGGACGTACCGCCGAATTGCTCAACACGTGGAGCGTGAGGTCTCCACAGTACATCGATGTTGTCGCCAGTGGTCGGCGGAAGGTGCACGTGCCCGTCGACCTGGGACCGGACCGCAGCGACGCACGGATGCACGCCAAGACCGTAGGATCCTACGCAGTGCCGTAGGGGACCGCACCGCCACTTCCCAGCAAATTAGGGACACTGTTGCTCCTGGGGTATCGGCGAGGACCATTCGCAACCGTCTCCATGAAGCTGGGCTACGGTCCCGCACACCGTTAGGCCGTCTTCCGCTCACGCCCCAACATCGTGCAGCCCGCCTCCAGTGGTGTCGCGACAGGCGTGAATGGAGGGACGAATGGAGACGTGTCGTCTTCAGCGATGAGAGTCGCTTCTGCCTTGGTGCCAATGATGGTCGTATGCGTGTTTGGTGCCGTGCAGGTGAGCGCCACAATCAGGACTGCATACGACCGAGGCACACAGGGCCAACACCCGGCATCATGGTGTGGGGAGCGATCTCCTACACTGGCCGTACACCACTGGTGATCGTCGAGGGGACACTGAATAGTGCACGGTACATCCAAACCGTCATCGAACCCATCGTTCTACCATTCCTAGACCGGCAAGGGAACTTGCTGTTCCAACAGGACAATGCACGTCCGCATGTATCCCGTGCCACCCAACGTGCTCTAGAAGGTGTAAGTCAACTACCCTGGCCAGCAAGATCTCCGGATCTGTCCCCCATTGAGCATGTTTGGGACTGGATGAAGTGTCGTCTCACGCGGTCTGCACGTCCAGCACGAACGCTGGTCCAACTGAGGCGCCAGGTGGAAATGGCATGGCAAGCCGTTCCACAGGATTACATCCAGCATCTCTACGATCGTCTCCATGGGAGAATAGCAGCCTGCATTGCTGCGAAAGGTGGATATACACTGTACTAGTGCCGACATTGTGCATGCTCTGTTGCCTGTGTCTATGTGCCTGTGGTTCTGTCAGTGTGATCATGTGATGTATCTGACCCCAGGAATGTGTCAATAAAGTTTCCCCTTCCTGGGACAATGAATTCACGGTGTTCTTATTTCGATTTCCAGGAGTGTATAATTCGTGAAAGGGGTCACATGTCTTTGTCCTTATTGACCAAACATAATTCACTCTGCCGGCCGGGGTGGCAGAGCGGTTCTAGGCGCTACAGTCTGGAACCGCGCGACCGCTACGCTCGCAGGTTCGAATCCTGCCTCGGGCATGGGTGTGTGTGATGTCCTTAGGTTAGTTAGGTTTAAGTAGTTCTAAGTTCTAGGGGACTGATGACCTCAGAAGTTAAGTCCCATAGTGCTCAGAGCCATTTGAACCATAATTCACTCTCATTCTTGCACAGATACTTGTAAGACGCTGTTGTTTGGGATCAGAGAATTTACACTCCATGTAAAATATTTATAAGAATTTGCTTACTGTTGTACAATGAAGACATTCGTAGTTGCCACAGTTTGGTCAAAGAAAAACTGTGGCGAAATACACTCTACTACAAAAAAAGGGACACATCACTAAGGAATTATCCGAATGGGACGGAAATCGGTTGATGTGATGCACATATACAGAAACAAATAATTACAATTTCAGAAAAACTGGATGATTTATTTCAAGAAAAAGAGCGACACAAATTGAGCAAGTCGATGACATCGCTGGTCCATCTCTGACCCTTATACAAGCAGTTATTCGACGTGTCATTGATTGATAGAAGTGCTGGATGTCCTCCCGAGGGATATCTTGTTAAATTCTGTCCAATAGGTGCGTTAGATTGTCAAAATCTCAAGGTGGTTGGTCGGCCCTGCCCATAATACTCCAAAAATTCTCGGTTGGGAAGAGATCCGCAACAGTACTGGTCAAGGTAGGCTTTGGCAATCACGAAGACAAGTAGAAACTCTTGCCGTTTGTGGCGGGGCATTGTTTTGCTGAAATGTGAGCCTAGGATGGCTTGCCGTGAAGGGTAACAAAATGAGACGTAGAATATCGTCGACGTACCGTTGTGCTGTAAGCATGCCGCGGATGACGACCAAAGGGGTCCTGTGATGAAAAGAAATAGCACCACAGACCGTCACTCCTCGCTGTCGAGCAGTATGGCGGACGACAATCAGATTGGTATCTCACCGCTGCCTGAGGCATCCCCAAACACGTCTTCGGCCTGGAATCTCATTGACTGGAGTAAAATAGCCTTCATTGATGGGTTCCGCTTCGACCTGAGCCCCGATGTCCAGCGGAGACGTGTCTGGTGACTGTCCAGACAACGGTGGGATACCAACCTGACCGTCGCTCGCGATTCAGCCCGACAACCAGAAATTGTGATTTCGGTCGCCATTTATTTTCACAGCAGCACCCCTTTGGTTGTCATCCGTGTCAACCTTACAACACAACGGTACGTCGACGATATTCTACCCCTCATTTTGTTGCCCTTCATGGCAAACCATCGTAGGATTACATTTCAGCAAGATAACGCCATGCCTCACACGATGAAAGTTTCTATTGCTTGCCTTGGTGCTTGCCAAAGCCTACATTGGCCAGTACTGTTGCGGATCTCTTGCCAATTGAGAGTCTTTGGAGCATTATGGGCAGGACCCTCCAAACTCCCGGGATTTTGACGATTTAAAGCGCAAGCTTGGCAGAATTTGGCACGATGTTCCTCAGGAGGACATCAACCAATCCTTGTCAGTCACTGCCAAGCAGAATAAGTGCTATAGGTGGATCGGCGTGTCGTTGACTTGCTCATTGTGAAACTCTTTCTCTTGAATGTATCCTCCAATTTTTCTGAAACTGTAATCATGTGTTAATCTGTATATGTGCGTTACATCACCCGATTGCCGTCCCATTCGGGTAATTCCTACGTGGTCCGGCTTTTTTTCTTAGCGGCAGTGCTTTTTAGAAAAATTACTGCTATGGTCACTGCCGACGTGCCTAGCCCAGTTTCTAACGATATCCTCAGTGTTTAGATTACGATGTCACGAAATGCCGAAAATCCTTTACGGTCCTGTTTTATTTTGGGTACACCGTACTGAATGATAACACGTCCAAAGGGAACAGATATTGAAAAACTGATGGAAGGAATATAAAGGTGGCCACGAGGACAGTTTGGGAACGATGAGAGGGGAAGTGGCTCGTTCTTATTCAAAGGACTTATACCGCCATTGGACTGAAATAATTTTGGGATACTACTGAACCCTTCCATCTGGATGACCGTGTGGGGGATTCGAATCCGTCTCCTCCGAACGCGAGACCAGTATGATAACCAATGCGCACTCACTTGTTCACAGTCTGACATCACCTGGAATCAGACGACTCATGTTCCGATAGTCTTCTGTTTGGTATAAATAAACCACCTCGCCGTCCCTTCCAGCTACCATTTGATCGTAATTTCCACAGCAGACATTGTAACTAATCTATTTTGCGTTTTCTTTCTCAGACGTATCGTGTTTCCTGCATCTTCCTCAAGAGCCAAGAGAACTACTGTTGCACACGGCGTGCCATAGAGCTTGTCTCACTAGCCTGTCCCTTCACCTGCTAAGGCTTTTCCGTGGATTTCTTTCCGTGTCTACTCGTTTTTCTATTCCTCCATTTTGTACCTTCTGTGTCTACATATATTATTCGCAAGCTCCCATAAGGTGACCTCTCCCCCATGAACCATGGACCTTGCCGTTGGTGGGGAGGCTTGGGTGCCTCAGCTATACAGATAGCCGTACCGTAGGTGCAACCACAACGGAGGGGTATCTGTTGAGAGGCCAGACAAACGTGTGGTTCCTGAAGAGGGGCAGCAGCCTTTTCAGTAGTTGCAGGGGCAACAGTCCGGATGATTGACTGATCTGGCCTTGTAACACTAACCAAAACGGCCTTGCTGTTGTGGTACTGCGAACGGCTGAAAGCAAGGGGAAACTACAGCTGTAATTTTTCCCGAGGGCATGCAGCTTTACTGTATGGTTAAATGATGATGGCGTCCTCTTGGGTAAAAGATTACGGAGGTGGAACAGTCCCCCATTCGGATCTCCGGGCGGGGACTACTCAAGAGGACGTCGTTATCAGGAGAAAGAAAACTGGCATTCTACGGATCGGAGCGTGGAACGTCAGATCCCTTAATCGGGCAGGTAGGTTAGAAAATTTAAAAAAGGGAAATGGATAGGTTAAAGATAGATATAGTGGGAATTAGTGAAGTTTGGTGGCAGGAGGAACAAGACTTTTGGTCAGGTGAATACAGGGTTATAAATACTAAATCAAATAGGGGTAATGCAGGAGTAGGTTTAATAATGATAAAAAAATAGGAGTGCGGGTAAGCTACTACAAACAGCATGTAGTTGTTGTTGTGGTCTTCAGTCCTGAGGCTGGTTAGATGCAGCTCTCCATGCTACTCTACCCTGTGCAAGCTTCTTCATCTCCCAGTACCTACTGCAACCTACATCCTTCTGAATCTGCTTAGTGTATTCATCTCTTGGTCTCCCTCTACGATTTTTACCCTCGAACTGACCTCCAATGCTAAATTAGTGATCCCTTGATGCCTCGAAACATGTCCTACCAACCGGTCCCTTCTTCTAGTCAAGTTGTGCCACAAACTTCTCTCCTCCCCAATCCTATTCAATACCTCCTCATTAGTTACGTGATCTACCCACCTTATCTTCAGCATTCTTCTGTAGCATCACATTTCGAAAGTTTCTATTCTCTTCTTGTCCAAACTGGTTATCGTCCATGTTTCACTTCCATACATGGCGACACTCCATACAAATACTTTCAGAAACGACTTCCTGACACTTAAATCTGTACTCGATGTTAACAAATTTCTCTTCTTCAGAAACGCTTTCCTTGCCATTGCCAGTCTACATTTTATATCCTCTCTACTTCGACCATCATCAGTTATTTTACTCCCTAAATAGCAAAACTTCTTTACTACATTAAGTGTCTCATTTCCTAATCTAATCCCCTCAGCATCACCCGATTTAATTTGACTACATTCCATTATCCTCGTTTTGCTTTTGTTGATGTTCATCTTATATCCTCCTTTCAAGACACTGTCCATTCCGTTCAACTGCTCTTCCAAGTCCTTTGGTGTCTCTGACAGAATTACAATGTCATCGGCAAACCTCAAAGTTTTTACTTCTTCTCCACGAATTTTAATACCTACTCTGAATTTTTCTTTTGTTTCCTTTACTGCTTGCTCAATATACAGATTGAATAGCATCGGGGAGAGGCTACAACCCTGTGTCACTCCCTTCCCAACCACTGCTTCCCTTTCATGCCCCTCGACTCTTACAACTGCCGTCTGGTTTCTGTACAAATTGTAAATAGCCTTTCGCTCCCTGTATTTTACCCCTGCCACCTTCAGAATTTGAAAGAGAGTGTTCCAGTTAACATTGTCAAAGGTTTCCCTAAGTCTACAAATGCTAGAAACGTAGGTTTGCCTTTCCTTAATCTATTTTCTAAGATAAGTCGTAGGGTCAGTATTGCCTCACGTGTTCCAACATTTCTACGGAATCCAAACTGATCCTCCCCGAGGTACGCTTCTACCAGTTTTTCCATTCGTCTGTAAAGAATTCGCATTAGTATTTTGCAGCTGTGACTTTTTAAACTAATAGTTCTGTAATTTTCACATCTGTTAACATCTGCTTTCTTTGGGATTGGAATTATTATATTCTTCTTGAAGTCTATGGGTATTTCGCCTGTCTCATACATCTTGCTCACCAGATGGTGGAGTTTTGTCATGACTGGCTCTCCCAAGGCCATCAGTAGTTCTAATGGAATGTTGTCTACTCCCGGGGCCTTGTTTCGACTCAGGTCTTTCAGTGCTCTGTCAAACTCTTCACGCAGTATCTTATCTCCCATTTCATCTTCATCTACATCCTCTTCCATTTCCATAATATTGTCCTCAAGTACATCACCCTTGTATAAACCTTCTATATACTCCTTCCACCTTTCTGCCTTCCCTTCTTTGCTTAGAACTGGGTTGCCATCTGAGCTCTTGATATTCATACAAGTGGTTCTCTTCTCTCCAAAGGTCTCTTTAATTTTCCTGTAGGCAGTATCTATCTTACCCCTAGTGAGACAAGCCTCTACATCCTTACATTTGTCCTCTAGCCATCCCTGCTTAGCCATTTTGCACTTCCTGTCAATCTCATTTTTGAGACGTTTGTATTCCTTTTTGCATTCTTCATTTACTGCATTTTTATATTTTCTCCTTACATGACTTAAATTCAATATTTCTTCTGTTACCCAAGGATTTCTATTAGCCCTCGTCTTTTTACCTACTTGATCCTCTGCTGCCTTCACTACTTCATCCCTCAGAGCTACCCATTCTTCTTCTACTGTATTTCTATCCTCCATTCCTGTCAATTGTTCCCTTATGCTCTCCCTGAAGCTCTCTACAACCTCTGGTTCTTTCAGTTTATCCAAGTCCCATCTCCTTAAATTCCCGCCTTTTTGCAGTTTCTTCAGTTTCAATCTGCAGTTCATAACCAATAGATTGTGGTCAGAATCCACATCTGCTCCTGGAAATGTCTTACAATTTAAAACCTGGTTCCTAAATCTCTGTCTTACCATTATGTAATCTATCTGATAACTTTTAGTATCTCCAGGATTCTTCCAGGTATACAACCTTCTTTCATGATTCTTGAACCAAGTGTTAGCTATGATTAAGTTATGCTCTGTGCAAAATTCTACAAGGCGGCTTCCTCTTTCATTTCTTCCCCCCAATCCCTATTCATTTGATTTTGTATTTATAACCCTGTAATCACCTGACCAAAAGTCTTGTTCCTCCTGCCACCGAACTTCACTAATTCCCACTATATCTAACTTTAACCTATCCATTTCCCTTTTTAAATTTTCTAACCTACCTGCCCGATTAAGGGATCTGACATTCCACGCTCCAATCCGTAGAATGCCAGTTTTCTTTCTCCTGATAACGACGTCCTCTTGAGTAGTCCCCGCCCGGAGATCCGAATGGGGGACTATTTTACCTCCGGAATATTTTACCCAAGAGGACGCCATCATAATTTAATCATACAGTAAAGCTGCATGTCCTCGGGAAAAATTACGGCTGTAGTTTCCCCTTGCTTTCAGCCGTTCGCAGTACCAGCACAGCAAGGCCGTTTTGGTTAATGTTACAAGGCCAGATCAGTCAATCATCCAGACTGTTGCCCCTGCAACTACTGAAAAGGCTGCTGCCCCTCTTCAGGAACCACATGTATCGCTGAGGCACGCAAGCCTCCCCACTAACGGCAAGGTCCATGGTTCATGGGGAGACAAACAGCATCGTGAACGTATTATAGTGGCCAAGATAGACACAAAGCCCATGCCTACTACAGTAGTTCAAGTTTATATGCCAACTAGCTCTGCAGATGATGAAGAAATTGATGAAATGTATGGCGAGATAAAAGAAATTATTCAGGTAGTGAAGGGAGACGAAAATTTAATAGTCATGGGTGACTGAAATTCGTCAGTAGGAAAAGGGAGAGAAGGAAACATAGTAGGTGAATATGGATTAGGGCTAAGAAATGGAAGAGGAAGCCATCTGGTAGAATTTTGCACAAAGCATAACGTAAGCATAGCTAACACTTGGTTCAATAATCATAAAAGAAGGTTGTATACATGGAAGAATCCTGGAGATACTAAAAGGTATCAGATAAATTATATAATGGTAAGACAGAGATTTAGGAACCAGGTTTTAAATTGTAAGACATTTCCAGGGGCAGATGTGGATTCTGACCACAATCTATTGGTTAAAACTGAAGAAATTTCAAAAAAGTGGGAATTTATGGAGATGGGACCTGGATAAACTGACTAAATCATAGGTTGTAGAGAGTTTCAGGGACAGCATAAGGGAACAATTGACAGGAATGGGGGAAAGAAATACAGCAGAAGAAGAATGGGTAGCTCTGAGGGATGAAGTAGTGAAGGCAGCAGAGGATCAAGTAGGTAAAAAGACGAGGGCTAGTAGAAGTCCTTGGGTAACAGAAGAAATATTGAATTTAATTCATGAAAGGAGAAAATATAAAAATGCAGTAAATGAAGCAGGCAAACAGGAATACAAACGTCTCAAAAATGAGATCGACAGGAAGTGCAAAATGGCTAAGCAGGCATGGCTAGAGGACAAATGTAAGGATGTAGAGGCTTATCTCACTAGGGGTAAGATAGATACTGACTACAGAAAAATTAAAGAGACCTTTGGAGAAAAGAGAGCCAATTGTATGAATATCAAGAGCTCAAATGGAAACCCAGTTCTAAGCAAAGAAGGGAAAGCAGAAAGGTGGAAGGAGTATATAGAGGGTCTATACAAGGGCGATGTACTTGAGGACAATATTATGGAAATGGAAGAGGATATAGATGAAGATGAAATGGGAGATACGATATTGCGTGAAGAGTTTGACAGGGCACTGAAACAGCTGAGTCGAAACAAGGCCCCGGGAGTAGACAACATTCCATTAGAACTACTGACGGCCTTGGGAGAGCCAGTCCTGACAAAACTCCACCATCTGGTGAGCTAGATGTACGAGACAGGCAAAATACCCTCAGACTTCAAGAAGAACATAATAATTCCAATCCCAAAGAAAGCAGGTGTTGACAGATGTGAAAATTACCGAACTATCAGTTTAATAAGTCACAGCTGCAAAATACTAACGCGAATTCTTTACAGACTAATGGAAAAACTGGTAGAAGCCGATCTCGGAGAAAATCAGTTTGGATTCCGTAGAAATGTTGGAACACGTGAGGCAATACTGACCTTACGACTTATCTTAGAAGAAAGATTAAGGAAAGGCAAACATACGTTTCTAGCGTTTGTAGACTTAGAGAAAGCTTTTGACAATGTTGACTGGAATACTATCTTTCAAATTCTAAAGGTGGCAGGGGTAAAATACAGTTAGCGAAAGGCTATTTACAATTTGTACAGAAACCAGATGGCAGTTACAAGAGTCGAGGGGCATGAAAGGGAATCAGTGGTTGGGAAGGGAGTGAGACAGGGTTGTAGCCTCTCCCCGATGCTATTCAATCTGTATATTGAGCAAAGAGTAAAGGAAACAAAAGAAAAATTCGGAGTAGGCATTAAAATCTATGGAGAAGAAATAAAAACTTTGAGGTTCGCCGATGACATTGTAATTCTGTCAGAGACGGCAAAGGATTTGGAAGAGCGGTTGAACGGAATGAACAGTGTCTTGAAAGGAGGGTATAAGATGAACATCAACAAAAGTAAAACGAGGATAATGGAATGTAGTCGAATTAAATCGGGTGATGCTGAGGGAATTAGATTAGGAAATGAGACACTTAAAGTAGTAAAGGTCTTTTGCTATTTGGGGAGCAAAATAACTGATGATGGTCGAAGTAGAGAGGATATAAAATGTAGACTGGCTATGGCAAGGAAAGCGTTTCTGAAGAAGAGAAATTTGTTAACATCGAGTATAGATTTCAGTGTCAGGAAGTCGTTTCTGAAAGTATTTGTATGGAGTGTAGCCGTGTAGGGAAGTGAAACATGGACAATAAATAGTTTGGACAAGAAGAGAATAGAAGTTTTCGAAATGTGGTGCTACAGAAGAATGTTGAAGATTAGGTGGGTAGATCACGTAACTAATGAGGGGGTATTGAATAGGATTGGGGAGAAGAGAAGTTTGTGGCACAACTTGACTAGAAGAAGGGATTGGTTGGTAGGATATGTCCTGAGGCATCAAGGGATCACAAATTTGGCATTGGAGGGCAGCGTGGAGGGTAAAAATCGTAGAAAGAGACCAAGAGATGAATACACTAAGCAGATTCAGAAGGATGTAGGTTGCAATAAGGACTGGGAGATGAAGGAGCTTGCACGGGATAGATTAGCGTGGAGAGCTGCATTAAACCAGTCTCAGGACTGAAGACCACAACAACAACAACAACAACAACAACAACCATAAAGTGCATGGCGGAGGGTACATTGTCCCATTGATAAACATTCCCTTTCCTGTTCACTAGTGGAGAGGGGAAAACGACTATCTATATCCTTCCGTACGAGCCCCAATTCCTTCCTTGATTTTAATTTTTAGCAGACTGTCCGCTCATTTCTGTTATACTTCTTTATTCTCGTCGTTTCTCTGCTTACCTTACCCTATATCCATGGTTTTCTCTTCCACAGTTTTTATAAAATTCCTGTTCTGAAACTTCCTTTCACAAGCTTAATTGCTCCTGCGATATCTACATCACGCACTAGTCTAAATAATAACTCGCATTACTACAATGCGTTCTTATAAACACGAACCACCTGGTTATCGACTTCCATGACCTTTACGACCTTTTCGTGCTAGTACGTACTGTAAGTTATTCTCGGGGAACAGCCTTTTGTTCATAGCTGTTACCGGCCAATCCTTGGCCTATCGCTAGTTACAGTGTAGTTGATAAATACACCAACGATACTGCTGCTAAACGATCCTCAGATACAAACATTATATCACCCGAACAAGTTGGAGTAATTACGCCAAGCCAATATAATTTGCATAATTACAGCATGTAGGTGCAGCTTCCTGCAGAACATTGTTCCCTGTCTGTTTATTAGGTAGCAACTACAGGCAACTACAGCATCATCGCTCAGTGAGCTTGTTTCCGTACTTACACTGCAGACAACTTAATTATTGCGATTTACTCGAGCAGGTGTTTTGGGTGGAAAACGACACTTCCTTCCTTTTCGCAGATTCTTGTTTGTTGTCCATCAGTAAACATGCTGCTAGTCACTTCTTCTATAAAAGTCTATTTTCGGTCAAGTTTGGTAGCCTTCTTTTATGGTCATCCTTTAAAACCTGTTTTGAAACGATTTCTATGCGTCAGAGCTTCGTATTAATTCTGCACGAATTTAGTCTCAAAATAATTTACATCACTCACAGACGATATTCCCTCTATACTGCTCGTATATTTGCATTAGATCCGCGAATTTGCGAGAAAATGTGAGAAACGTGGAACAGATCGTGAAAACTGCTTGTGTGTGTGGGATCTGCGCCTCTTTGGATAAATCAATCCTGGAAAACTAACTGTAAACTCCTCTATAAACAGGAATGACTGGAAACATAAAGCAACAGGTCTCTGAGGAAGTTGACTGAAGTGTTACAAAACGATGAGGTGTCTGACTGAACGTTATACGCTCAAACAGTTCAAAACTTAGAGGCCAACCAACGAGTGATAGTTACGACACTGAAATCTAGATGATCGGGCATGTACGAGCAAGACATAATGACGGCAGATTCTGTTCTGGATTTCTTGTGATAAGAAAAGACGTGGACGACGACGCAATGGAGAATGGATTGTTGACATTAACAAAGAAGCATAACAAAGTTGGATCTGAAAGGTGTGGAGAAGTCTGGAAAAGGCCTGTATCCTCCATTGGATGATAAACTAATTCTGACAATCAAACAATGGCTCTAAGGACTATGGGACTTAACATCTGATGTCATCAGTCCCCTACTTCTTAAACCTAACTAACCTAAGGACAGCACACACATCCATACCCGAGGCAGGATTCAAATCTGCAGCAGCAGCGCGGTTGCGTACTGAAGCGCCTAGAGCCGCTCGGCCACAGCTGCCGGAACTTCTGACGATCATGTGGTGGTGCAGGTGGTGATGGTTATAGTGGTGTTACGTCAGTCATCACGTACGTCATCTGATCAAAAGAATTCGGAAACCCCTGTGTAATGAGGAACTGATCACTAGATGTCGCGAGAGGCGGACCCGTCATTGCAGAAGGAAGCTGAGAGCATTACATTGTCAAATGGTTCAAATGGCTCTGAGCACTATGGGACTTAACTTCTGAGGTCATCAGTCCCGTAGAACTTAGAACTACTTAAACCTAACTAACCTAAGGACGTCGCACACTGAGTTGCGGTTGCGCGCGCAGTCATATATATATGAGTGCGCGCGCAACTGCAACCCGGACGGGTTGGGAAATTTCCGTATTAATTTTCTGTGTGATGTGAGAGCAGCCGAAATATTGTAGGCAGATAGGTAGGGAGGTAGTTAGGTAGGTAAGTAGACAGGCAGGTAAGTAGTTGGCTATCTGCATATTTTCTCCTGATTTTTCGAATCGATCCATTGTTGTAAAAAGTTGCAAATTATCGCTTTAAATGAACGTGTTTTTAGAAATTTGATCGCCTTGACTCGTAAGGATCTAGCTGCAAGAAAAAAGTTAGCCTTTATAACGACGCTAACCTGTCCGCTTAACATCCCAGAGTGAGACTTCCAGAAATGCTGCGAAACACGCAGTTAAATGATAAGTGTTCCAACACGATGTGTCTGACTGAACGTTGTATGCTCAAACAGTTCAAAAGCTAGAGACTGTCCAACGAGTGATGGTTACTACACTGACATCAAGATGGGTCGCGCATGTAGCAAGACATAATGACAGATTCTGGTCTGGACTTCTCGTGACAAGAAAAGACTTGAACGATGGCGCCACATTTTTCTGTCAGCTGTTTAGCTCGGGAGTTGAGAGTTTGAACAGCACGGTACTTTGAGGTGGAAGCAGCCTAGCCCCAATACTTCCGGACGCTTGTTCATAGGACCTTTTTTCCTCCATTTCCAGTCAGGAGTCCTTCCATGCAGCTTGTTAGTTTTATTATTGTTCATTCTGTATAACAAAGTTTTTTGATTATACGCTATGCAAAAGGTTTACATTGCATACAATCTCATATATTGTACTTACTTGATGAAAATAATTAAGTTTGTACGGAACTCCGGACGAGAGTCCTACATACAAATGGCAGGTATGTCTATTTCTGGATAGGTTACACAGCAAGAAGAGGCGATGAAGAGAGATTCGTCGTTTGTTTATTCATAAATTTCCACCTGCCGAAATCGGATGCAGCGAGGCAGAAAATGATCACGGCACCCTGTGACACTGATAGCTCGGCACCGGGCTTCTAACGGCACGTCTTCTGAGATGAATATGCATCGACTAACAGGCAGTTCGCCGTTGACGTAGCGGAGAAAGCGAGGTCTGCGCATTTCTTCCGCCGGGACAACGTCGCAGCTTCTCGAGCGATTTGCATGGATATGGCGGTGGAGCGTGTCTGCCAGGGACAAAATAATCGTAACAAAGGAGGCACGGGCCTTGTAACCTACATCACCCGCTATGGCGTCCTCTAGTTTACGAGTGCAACCTGAAAAGAACTCTTGCCGCACAGGAGAAAGACCGGTTCTCTCCGCGCACCTATTGTTCGACGTCATACTCTTTAATTCAGTGCACGCGCCTTCGATTGACTCTAGGACTTGTTGTTGTTGTTGTGGTGGTGGTGGTGGTGGCGGTGGTGGTGGTGGTGGTCTTCAGTCCTGAGACTGGTTTGATGCAGCTCACCATGCTACTCTATCCTGTGCAAGCTTCATCATCTCCCAGTACCTACGGCAACCTACATCCTTTTGAATCTGCTTAGTGTATTCATCTCTTGGTCTCCCTCTACGATTTTTACTCTCCACGCTGCCCTCCAATACTGATTTTGTGATCCCTTGGTGCCTCAGAACATGTCCCACCAACCGATCCCTTCTTCCATAAACTTCTCTCCAATCCTAATAAATACCTCCTCATTAGTTACGTGATCTACCCACCTAATCTTCAACATTCTTCTGTAGCACCACATTTCGAAAGCTTCTATTCTCTTCTTGTCCAAACTATTTATTGTCCATGTTTCGCTTCCATTCATGGTACTTGCCGCTCTTTTTATCTCCACGGTTCTACATTGATGTTAAAATAATTACAGATTCCACAGTGTTACGAAGTCCACGAAGTTTTGGATCTACACCTACGTCCACATAGATATCTGCATGCCACTGTAGGTGCACCGCTCGCATGTTGATGGAAACTACCAATAACAAATTTAGCAGTACTCTTTTGAATCGCACTGGGGTGTAGGATTTCGTAGAAATGACAACAGAAGTGACGATCTGTTATCCCCAGAATTCTTAACTCCTTTTTCTTCTTCAGAAAAGTGTCATCAGTGGTAGTTCACGTTAATTACACGGGCCAGTCGCTTTAATGTATTCACTCCCTACCTACGTTATCAACGTGCAGTAACCACTGACAGCCAGCAGGTGGCAGCACTAGCGGTGGAGGGTATGTAAAGTGTGTCGGGGTCACACGGAAAACAGTGATGTCGTTGTCGTAATGCGGAAACGGAGCAATTGACCTGACGTCCAACATGGCGTGATCAATGGCTTTTGGAACAAGGGTGGAAGCATTTCCGAAATGGCTAAGCTTGCCACTGACAGACAGCAGGTGGCAGCACTGGCGGTGGAGGGTATGTAAAGTGTGTCGGGGTCACACGGAAAACAGTGATGTCGTTGTCGTAATGCGGAAACGGAGCAATTGACCTGACGTCCAATATGGCGTGATCAATGGCTTTTGGAACAAGGGTGGAAGCATTTCCGAAATGGCTAAGCCTGCCACTGACAGACAGCAGGTGGCAGCACTAGCGGTGGAGGGTATGTAAAGTGTGTCGGGATCACACGGAAAACAGTGATGTCGTTGTCGTAATGCGGAAACGGAGCAATGGACGTGACGTCCAATATGGCGTGATCATTGGCTTTTGGAACAAGGGTGGAAGCATTTCCGAAACGGCTAAGCTTGTAAAGTGTTCTCGTGCCGCCATGGCATATACCGCGCATGGCAAAATAGCCCTGTCCAAAACCGGCGCTGAGGCAACTGTGGTGCGCCACGGTCCATGTATGACAAGGATGAACTATGGCTGTCGAGATGGGTGCGGGAGAATAAACTTGCGACTGTTGAGCGATTGACCGCCCAGGTGAACCAAGGGACTACCTGCATTCTCCTGAACGACCGCTCAGTCAACGTTGCTGCGTAAGGGCAGCGGCGGCAGATGCCTGGTTCATGCACCTATGCTGAGTGTTGTTTATCGGCGGCGAAGGCTGTAATTTGCACGCCAGTATCACAACTGCACGTCCACTGAGTAGGGACAGGTGGTCACTCCACCCCGCCTTCACACAGATCTCAGGAACTATCTACAGCTAACATATTTACGTGCATAGAGATAATAAATTTTATATGCTGACCTTCCTCGCGAATCAGTCTGTAAATGAAAACCATAGCAAAATCACTACTGTAGTTCCTGAGATAAGCTTTCGCACACTAATAGAAAAATGCGACAGGAGACTTAGGTTCAAAATATTTGTAGATGACCACAGCATCTGTGAAGAGTTTGATGTTATCATTGTCTGCCAGATCACTGATACAGATCATGAAAAACAACGGTCCCAGCACACTTTCTTTGAACAAATCTTACGTTACTTTTGTCTCTACATCTCTCCATCCACGATAACAAACTGTGTCCCATCTACCAACAAATTCTCAATTACTCGTCCGATATGTTTGATAGCCCATATAATCGTATTTTTGTTAAAAACGTTGTTGTGTATCCTAGTCAAAGCTTATCAAGGGTATCAGATTTTATTAATGTAAGATGTTTGATGGATGCGAGGAAAGTATTGGAACTTTATTAAGAATAATATTAAGACACTGATCGGGCGCGGTGTAAGGTGGACAGCAGGGAGCGGGCCAACGCTACGTGACTAGTAGATGCTGGCATACAACCAAAATATTCGAGAACGTTCTAGAAGGTTCTGGAAGAATCTCTGTCCCTAGGAAGATCTTCCGAAGAGGTACGAGAGAAACTCTCACAAGAGTTTCTGAAAGCAAAAAATGTACACTGAAGTGACAAAGTTCTTGAGATACCTCCGTGTCGGATTTCCTTTTGCCCAGCTTAGTGCAGCAGCTCGACGTGGAATGCACTCAGCAAGTCGCTTGAGGTCCGCTGCAGAAGTGCTGAGCCGGGCTGCCTCTGTAGCCGCCCATAATTGCGAAATTGTTGTCGGTGCAGGATTTTGTGTACGAACTGATCTCTCCATTATGTCCCATAAATGGTCGACGGGATCTATGCAGGGCGATCTGCGTCGCCGTATCATTCGCTCGAATTGACTAGAATGTTCTGACATGACGCATTATCATCCATAAATATAGTATCGTTGTTTGGGAACATGAAGTACATGAATGGCGCAAATGCTCTTCATGTTGGCGAACATAACAATTTTCAGTGAATGATCCATGTAAATATACCCCACACCATTACAGTTTGTACAGAAACCAGATAGCAGTTATAAGAGTCGAGGGGCATGAAAGGGAATCAGTGGTTGAGAAGGGAGTGAGACAGGGTTGTAGCCTATGTTATTCAGTCTGTATATTGAGCAAGCAGTAAAGGAAACAAAAGAAAAACTCGGAATTAAAATCTATGCAGAATAAATAAAAACTTTGAGGTTCGCCGATGACATTGTAATTCTGTCAGAGACAGCGAAGGACCTGGAAGAGCAGTTAAACGGAATGGACAGTGTCTTGAAAGGAGGATATAAGATGAACATCAACAAAAGAAAAACGAGAATAACGGAATGTAGTCGAATTAAATCGGGTGTTGCTGCGGGAATTATATTAGGAAATGAGACACTTAAAGTAGTAAATGAGTTTTGCTGTTTGGGGAGCAAAATAACTGATGATTGTCGAAGTAGAGAGGATATAAAATGTAGACTGGCAATGGCAAGGAAAGTGTTTCTGCAGAAGAGAAATTTGTTAACATCGAGTATAGATTTAGGTATCAGGAAGTCTTTTCTTAGAGTATTTGTATGGAGTGTAGCCATGTATGGAAGTGAAACATGCACGATAAATAGTTTGAACAAGAAGAGAATAGAAGCTTTCGAAATGTGGTGCTACAGAAGAATGCTGAAGATTAGACGGGTAGATCACATAACTAATGACGGGGTATTGAATAGAATTAGGGAGAAAAGGAGTTTGTGGCACAACTTGACTAGAAGAAGGGATCGGTTGGTAGGACATGTTCTGAGGCATCAAGGGATCACTAATTTAGTATTGGAGCGTAGCGTGGAGGATAAAAATCGCAGAGGGAGACCAAGTGATGAACGCACTAAACAGATTCGGAAGGATGTAGGGTGCAGTAGGTACTGGGAGACGAAGAAGCTTGCACAGGATAGAGTAGCATGGAGAGCTGCGTCAAAACACTCTCTCACTCTCTGGACTGAAGACCATAACAACAACATTACGGGTACGCCGGGCGGAGTGACCGCGCGGTTAGAGGCGCCATGTACGGTCTGCGCGGCCCCTCCCGCCGGAGGTTCGAGTCCTCCCTCGGGCGTGAGTGTGAGCGTTGTCCTTAGCGTTCAGTTTAAGTAGTGTGTAAGTCTAGGGACCGATGATCTCAGCAGTTTGGTCCCTTAGGAATTCACACACACATTTTGAACATTACGGGTACACCACCACCTTGCACATTGCCTTGTTGACAGCTGGGGCCTGCGCCACTCTCGAACACTACCATCAGCTCTTAACAACTGAAACCGGAACCATCTGACGAGGCCACGGTTTCACAGTCGTGTAGGGTCCAACCGATATGGTCAGGAGCCCAAAGTGGCTATGCTGGCTATGTCGTATTTTAACAAAGGCACTCGCGTCAGTTGTCTCCTGCCATAGCCCATTATCGCCAAATTCCGCGGTAGTGGCCGGGATGCGTTCATCCTGTGTCCCACGTTGATTTCTGCGGCTGTTTCAGACAGTGTTGCTCGTCTGTTACCACTGACACCCCACGCAAACGTCGCTACTCTCAGCAGTTAACTGAACGTCTTCGGCCACTGCGCTGCACGTGGTGAGAGATAATACCTGATATTTGGTATTCTCAACACACTGTTGACACTGTGGATCTCAGAATATTGAATTCCCTAACGATTTCCGAAATGGAATGCGTGTACGTCCTGACTGTCATTCCGCTCTGAAAGTCTGTTAATCGCCGCCGTGCAACCATAATCACGTCGGAAACCTTTTCACATGATTCACCTGAGTTCAAATAACATCTCAGCCAATGCACTGCCCTTTTGTACCTTTTGTACGCGATGCTACCGCTATCCGTGGATATGCATGACTTTGGTCTCCACAGTATGGCTAGCGCAGAGGATCGAGGGCAGTAAACAGTCACTGCCATGAACTGAAGAAGTCGTTACCAGGAAGCAGTCACAGTTAGTAGTCGTGGGAAGCAGTACAATAGAGAGCCTCGCAGTCACAATAGAATGATACTGCTGCCGTTAACTGCGAGAAGACTATACACATTCCAGGCGGGACAACTGAATTTCCGATAAGTGTGCAGCAACAGTTATTATCTTGAGTTTTCTTCGTGTTAAAGAAGGAGAATTAATGTAAATTAGTAGCAATGAGTAATAATTGATATCTTGTGAGTGTCAGAATATAAAGAGGAACAAGTACTGTGTCGCAATTGTCTCCTGTTGTGTTTATGGTTTTCGAGTGTGTATTTTGGGAAAACGTTGCATGCAGAGTTCTTGTCTCTGACAGAACAAGGTAGAACTCCGAAATGGGAACTGCTGGAAAAGGGTAAATACACTACTGGCCATTAAAATTGCTACACCAAAAAGATGACATGCTACACACGCGAAATTTAACCGACACGAAGAAGATGCTGTCATATTCAAATGATTAGCTTTTCAGAGCATTCAAACAAGGTTGGCGCCGGTGGCGACACCTACAACGTGCTGACACGAGGAAAGTTTCCAACCGATTTCTCATTCACAAACAGTAGTTGACCGGCGTTGCCTGGTGAAACGTTGTTGTGATGCCTCGTGAGGAGGATAAATGCGTACCATCACGTTTCCGACTTTGATAAAGGTCGGATTGCAGCCTATCGCGATTGCGGTCTGTCGCATCGCGACATTGCTGCTCGCGTTGGTCGAGATCCAATGACTGTTAGCAGAATATGGACTCGGTGGGTTCAGGAGGGTAATACGGAACGCCGTGCTGGATACCAACGGCCTCGTATCACTATCAGTCGAGATGACAGGCATCTTATCCGCATGGTTGTAACAGATCGTGCAGCCACGTCTCGATCCCTAAGTCAACAGACGTTTGCAAGACAACGACCATCTGCACGGACAGTTTGACGACGTCTGCAGCAGCATGGACTATCAGCTCGGAGACCATGGCTGCGGTTACCCTTGACGCTGCATCACAGACAGGAGCGCCTGCGATGGTGTACTCAACAACGAACCTGAGTGCACGAATGGCAAAACGTCATTTTTTCGGATGAATCCAGGTTCTATTTACAGCATCATGGTGGTCGCTTCCGTGTTTGGCGACATCGTGGTGAACGCACATTGGAAGCGTGTATTCGTCATCGCCATACTGGCGTATCACCCGGCGTGATGGTATGGGGTGCCATTGGTTACACGTCTCGGTCACTTCTTGTCCGCATTGACGGCACTTTGAACAGTGGACGTTATATTCCAGGTGTGTTACGACCGGTGGCTCTGCCCTCCATTCGATCGCCGCGAAACCCTACATTTCAGCAGGATAATGCACGACCGCATGTTGCAGGTCATGTACAGGCCTTTCTGGATACAGAAAATGTTCGACTGCTGCCCTGGCCAGAACATTCTCCAGATCTCTCACCAATTGAAAACGGCTGGTCAATGGTGGTCGAGCAACTGGCTCGTCACAATACGCCAGTCACTACTCTTGATGAACTGTGGTATCGTGTTGAAGCTGCATGGGCAGCTGTACCTGTACACGCCATCCAAGGTCTGTTTGACTCAATGCCCAGGCGTATGAAGGCCCTTATTACGGCCAGAGGTGGTTGTTCTGGGTACTGATTTCTCAGAATCTATGCACCCAAATTGCGTGCAAATGTAATCACATGTCAGTTGTAGTATAATATATTTGTCCAATGAATACCCGTTTATCATCTGCATTTCTTCTTGGTGTAGCAATTTTAATGCCCAGTAGTGTAGATACAGCGGCTGTATGTACTCATTTGTAAAGGTATACAGTCATGAGGTTAATAATGGTTCAAATGGGTCTGAGCACTAAGGGACTAAACTTCTGAGGTCATCGGTCCCCTAGAACTTAGAACTGCTTAAACATAACTAACCTAAGGACATCAGACACATCCATGCCGGAAGCAGGATTCGAACCTGCGACCCTAGCGGTCGTGCGGTTCCAGACTGTAGCGCCTAGAACAGCTCGGCCATCCCTTCTGGCCATGAGGTTAATAACAGGAAAATAAATTGGTCGTAAATGGAATCATAAGTGTTTGTACCCTTATTGACTTGCTACAAATTAGAACTTCGCCTCTCCGTTCCAGAACCGCCAGTGCCAAACATACTAGGAGTGTTTCCCCCTCTCACTGCGTTAGCAGACAGCCTGCATTGTCATCAGTGTCCTGATTGCGCCACACAGACCACATTTTCGTCCAAGCTGGTGATACGACCTTTACCGCGAAGCGAGTAGCTTTTCGAAAGCGAAGAAATATTGCGTCAACCGATTTCCTTGATCCATCTGTTTTAGATTGTCATATGAGTAAAACGCAAGTTCGGTTTAGCTTGACCGAGGTTATCCGAATCCGTGCTGCTTGGCATTCTGTTCGAGATAGCTCACTACGTTTGAGCTCAGTATTTGTTTGGGCTAAGTGCTTAAGATTGTTGCCAGCATCATATTTAAAGTACCAGGGAAGCAGGTTGCTAGCCTTACTGGGAATGAACTCTATAGATATAGCAGTCAGGGCGAACAGGCTTAGATGGTGGGGTCATGTTACATGCATGGGAGAAGCAAGGTTACCCAAGAGACTCATGGATTTAGCAGTAGAGGGTAGGAGGAGTCGGGGCAGACCGAGGAGAAGGTACCTGGATTCGGTTAAGAATGATTTTGAAGTAATAGGTTTAACATCAAAAGAGGCACCAATGTTAGCACTGAATAGGGGATCATGGAGGAACTGTATAAGGGGGGCTATGCTCCAGACTGAACGCTGAAAGGCATAATCAGTCTTAAATGATGATGATGATGATGATGATGATGAAGTGCTTAAGAAGCTTTTCATCCCCGTCTCTTGAGGGTAGGTGGTATCACAATATTAATTTGTCTAATCCCCGTAGCTGGTGCGTCAGCAACAATTTCGGCCCGTTGCTGCAATGGGATGGAGAAGTCGCTCGCTTGAGATTCTGAACGACGTGTGTAGTGCGCCCAGGTGCGCCGCTGTGCGCTATTAGCGGGGCCGTGTCCCGGAGCAGCTGCGGTGCCTCCGCCCTGCCAGCTCTCTCGCCCTCCCGCTGGGCCCTGCCTGCTTACCGCCATGAATTATGGAACGCTGCACGCCACACACGTGTCGTTACACGCCGGCCGCCATCTCGGCCGCGTCGCCGTGACCGAGGTAATGACGCCCCTGGACCCGCTGCCCAAACGCCGCTCTCCTCCGTCCTGTCCTGACTGCGACGCGAGGACAGCTGTATCTCTCCAGTGAGCAAGTACCGTAGAAGGGGGTGAAGTGGCACGGAATTTCAGGTTTTACTTACCAATTTTGTTTCCAAACTTCATGAAACTTTAAATATACAGGGTGGTCCATTGATCTCACGAAATAAGCGTCAAACGAAAAAACTACAAAGGACGAAACTCGTCTAGCTTGAATAGGGAAACCAGATGGCGCTATGGTTGGCGCGCTAGATGGCGCTGCCATACGTCAAACGGATATCAACTGCGTTTTTTTAAATAGGAACCCCCATTTTTTATTACATATTCGTGTAGTACGTAAAGAAATATGAATGTTTTAGTTGGACCACTTTTTTCGCTTTGTGATAGATGGCGCTGTAATAGTCTCAAACATATGGTTCACAGTTGTAGACGAACAGTTGATAACAGGCAGGTTTTTTAAATTAAAATACAGAACGTAAGTATGTTTGAACATTTTATTTCGGTTGTTCCAATGTGATACATGTACCTTTGAGAACTTACCATTTCTGAGAACGCATGCTGTTACAGCAGGATTATCTGTAAATACCACATTAATGCAATAAATGCTCAAAATGATGGCCGTCAACCTCAATGCATTTGGCAATACGTGTAACGACATTCCTCTCAACAGCGAGTAGTTCGCCTTCCGTAATGTTCGCGCATGCATTCACAAAGCGCTGACGCTTGTTGTCAGGCGTTGTCGGTGGATCACGACAGCAAATATCCTTCAACTTACCCCACAGAAACAAATCCTGGGACGTCAGATCCGGTGAACGTGCGGGCCACGGTATGGTGCTTCAACGACCAATCCACCTGTCATGAAATATGCTATTCAATACCGCTTCAACCACACGCGAGCTATGTGCCGGACATCCATCATGTTGGAAGTTCAAATGTGTGTGAAATCTTACGGGACTTAATTGCTAAGGTCATCAGTCCCTAAGCTTACAGTGATTTCCCTAAATCACTCCAGGCAAATGCCGGGATGGTTCCTCTGAAAGGGCACGGCCGACGTCCTTCCCCATCCTTCCCTATTCCGATGAGACCGATGACCACGCTGTCTGGTCTCCTTCCCCAAACCAACCAACCAACCCTAAGCTTACACACTACTTAACCTAAATTATCCTAAGAACAAACACACGCACCCATGCCCGAGGGAGGACTCGAACCTCCGCCGGGACCAGCCGCACAGTCCATGACTGCAGCGCCCCCAAACCGCTCGGCTAATCCCGCGCGGCATGCTGGAAGTACATCGCCATTCTGTCACGGAGTGAAACATCTTGTAGTACCATCGGTAGAACATTACGTAGGAAATCAGCATACAATGCACCATTTAGATTGCCATCGATAAAAAGGGGGCCGGCCGGTGTGGCCGAGCGATTCTAGGCGCTACAGTCTAGAACCGCGCTACCGCTCCGGTCGCAGGTTCGAATCCTGCCTCGGGCATGGATGTGTGTGATGTCAGGTTAGTTATGTTTAAGTAGTTCTATGTTCTAGGGGACTGATGACCTCAGAAGTTAAGTCCCATAGTGCTCAGAGCCATTTTGATAAAATGGGGGCCAATTATCCTTCCTCCCATAATGCCGCACCATACATTAACCCGCCAGGGTCGCTGATGTTCCACTTGTCGCAGCCATCGTGGATTTTCCGTTGCCCAATAGTGCATATTATGCCGGTTTACGTTACCGCTGTTGGTAAATGACGCTTCGTCGCTAAATAGAACACGTGCAAAAAATCTGTCATCGTCCCGTAATTTCTCTTGTCCCCAGTGGCAGAACTGTACACGACGATCAAAGTCGTCACCATGCAATTCCCGGTGCATAGAAATATGGTACGGGTGCAGTCGATGTTGATGTAGCATTCTCAACACCGACGTTTTTGAGATTGCCGATTCTCGCGCAGTTTGTCTGCTACTGATGTGCGGATTAGCCGCGATAGCAGCTAAAGCACCTGCTTGGCCATCATCATTTGTTGCAGGTCATGGTTGACATTTCACATGTGGCTGAACACTTCCTGTTTCCTTAAATAACGTAACTATCCGGCGAACGGTCCGGACACTTGGATGGTGTTGTCCAGGATACCGAGCAGCATACATAGCACACGCCCGTTGGGCATTTTGATCACAATACCCATACATCAGCACGATATCGCAATTGGTAAACCGTACATTTTAACACGGGTAATGTATCACGAAGCAAATACCGTCCGCACTGGCGGAATGTTACGTGATACCATGTACTTCTACGTTTGTGACTATTACAGCGCCATCTATCACAAAGCGAAAAAAGAGATCCAAGTAAAACATTCATATTTCTTTACCTACTACACGAATATGTAATAAAAAATGGGGGTTCCAATTTTTTAAAAAAGCAGTTGATATCCGTTTGACCTATGGCAGCGCCATCTGGTTTCCCCCTTCAAGCTAGACGTGTTTCGTTCTTTGTAGTTTTTTCATTTGATGCTTATTTCGTGATATATTTGGCCCGGTCACTATCAATGGACCACCCTACTACACGAATATGTAATAAAAAATGGGGGTTCCAATTTTTTAAAAAAGCAGTTGATATCCGTTTGACCTATGGCAGCGCCATCTGGTTTCCCCCTTCAAGCTAGACGTGTTTCGTTCTTTGTAGTTTTTTCATTTGATGCTTATTTCGTGATATATTTGGCCCGGTCACTATCAATGGACCACCCAGTATAATCTAACAACATTTTCCACTATGTTTGACTTCATATTTTTTAAATACGTTAGATAGAGGGACTGTTTAAGTGCTGAAATGTGTGTCCCACTTCACCCCATCTGGGGTGAAGTGGGACACACATTTATTTGTGTTCAAAATACCCTCAAGTTCACTATGGAGGTGAATGAGGACAGGGAAGTAACACAAATGAGTATGGTAAGCAGAAATTCTTTTTATTTTATGCTACCGTCTAAAAAAGTTTTGTAGGGTAAACCTTTTATTTTAAATTCAGGAACTTTTTCTGAAAATATGACTATTTTGATGCAGTATAACTTGATAATAGCGGTCTTACAAATATATATGCAGCTTTGCTATACTGTTCATCGCTAATTTTCACTCATGGAACTTTTGCAATGTCAACGGCCTGTGTCAGTGTTGGAAAGAGAAATCGTCCTCTTCTGATGTCATGATAGACGTCAGTTTTCCAAACAATATCAGTGTAGAAAACATCTTGGATGTCATTCACTTGAGGGAAATGGAACATTGTCACTTCCCTTCGAAATTTTATTTCAGTTGTCTTATCCTTTGGTATGCCAATGATTTCTCCCACGTAGAATTCTTTCTCGAGGAATGTCTCTCAAATTAGCTTCGAAGTTTTTCAAAGCCAGTAATGCAGTCTTCATTAACAGCAGCTCTTCATCTTTTCACATTTTCTGAAAGACGAAATGTGAGGTTAGGATGTCGATGAAAACGATTCTGAATCCAATCTCTCCCAGGTCTATTGTCTTTGATTTTGTTCACATCATATCCAAGTCTATCAAGAAAAGTTTTCACTGTGTCCTTAACATAATCACTTTTAAGAGGAAACCCCCCACTCCGCACAGGTTAAAATTCCTGCCACAATTAAAATTTCGTGCTCCTCACTTAAAACTTGGCGACCTCCTTGTTTCTTCCTAAATTTTTCATTTGCCCTATTTGCCAGCGTAGTTTTTGGAATACAATATTCCTCAGCTATGATGCTTAAGCTTCCGCTGCTTCTCCTGTACTCTGCAATAGCATTTTGCATCGCATTTTCGTCATATTTAAAGAGTCCACCACTCCCTGCAGATTTTTATAGTTTCGCACCATGTCCCACTTCACCCCTGAAAATGGCAATTATTTAAACTAATTAGTCTCATGAGTACATTAATGACAATAACATCACTACGGTTTGTATACAACATAACCTCCATACTAGTTTCGAGACAATAGGTTAAGCAGAGCTTTACATTAATATTCTTCTGAGCACTGGAAGAAGTTTGTAAGGATATTTTATAATGTATCCTTTTTGGCATGACAGAAAAAAAGAACAATCTGTGAAGCAGTTACCAGCAAAATAAGCTTCAAGTACTATGTATCTGCTTTTTAAACTTTGATAAACGAAATTAAGAGATCACTTTCAGAGAGAGCCACTCGATGTCAGCACCAACAAACGTCCCACTTCACCCCACATGTCCCACTACACCCAATTCTACGGTACTTAATAACCGACATTTTTCGGTATTTGTTTAGTCTCTGTTATAGCAGGTGTCGCGCTAAATTTTTGTGCTTAAATGAACCTTTTCCGAAAAAGGAGTAATTTTTATTCGCAAAATTAGCGTGGGTTTGAAATATCGCATTATCATAGATAATGGGAAGAGCGATCAGTGCTATTTTAATAAGAGTGCTGACAGATACGAGCGACAAACACGTGGCATGCGAACTGGTACAGCATTGCTGTGGCACTAATCTACATGTTGCTGCGTGGCGCTGCCTATTGGATGATGCGCGTACTTGCACCACCTGCTCTGTACGGCGGTTGTCGTCGGACATGTATTACAGAATGGCACCATCCGCGGTCTTAAATAATTTAACGAAGTGCAATAGCAATGAAGTATAATGCGTGTAATGACCCATTTGCTTTAAAAGATTAAGAACGGGAGGAGCTTCAACGAATTTGCGAAATCAAGTAAGGAGGAAACATAAGACTTAACAGATCATCCACAGTTCACAATAAAAATAGAAATCAGCTGACCTGTAGCATGTGTCAACATAACATGCCTTTACCTGACTGTAGCCTTTGAAAACGGACGAATTAACTTGAGAAACGGTTCTTCCATCTCAGTTTTCATCTGTTACCACGAACTATTCCTAATACCGAAATAGTGATGGTTCAAAATGGTTCAAATGGCTCTGAGCACTATGGGACTTAACATCTGTGGTCACGAAATAGTGATATGATCTTCGATTACAACGTAATTTTTGAGCTGAGTTTCAAAAAATTAGAATGGAAAGGACAGTACTGCTGATTTTTGCTGTAGTCAACCACTTATCACTTTCCAAGAAAAGCAGCGAGCGGTGGATAAACTAAGTTTTGTTTTGTTTGCCTATTTAATGTAACATTTTGGTCTGTGTATTGTGAAACTGGGGGAGCGGAAATATTTCAGCCTTTGTTCGATTTCTACATGTACTACAGGAAATAGGAATAAGAAACAGAACTACAAATCGAAATAATGTTCAATACATTGTATTTATTGATATGTTAAAAAAAGAAGGCAAAGTAAAATTTTTTGCTGCAGATAAATGTCCAGAAAGTAATTGTAGATAACTTCGTAGATGAAGTTAAATACTCGTACTATTTTACAAGTTATGACTTGCATTTGTTGCTGTTCTCTTTATCGTAAAAATAGGGGAAGTAGTAACTTTCTCGGCATCTTTCACACGTTATAAACGCCGCATTTTTTAGAACTTCATCGTTGATTTAAAGATTTTCTCGAAAAACAGAAGTGGTTACATTTATAGAAGGTTCTGTCTTATTGGAGACTTTGAGAACAAACCACTCGTAATAAAGTCCTTTATGCTTGAATTACAGTACCTTCTTGGAACGATTTCCAAACCTAAATTTTTCTTTGCCTTTCCTTTTCATGTATTTCATGAAAATATTAATAAATACAATGTACTGAGCATTATTCTATCAAATTATGGGTATAGTGCCACGTGACATCCGCAGAAGACCAGCCGCAGAAATTGAGAAAAAGGAGGAGGAATGCGACCCCAAGCATCCCGTGTTCGGACATGAAGCACAGCGACCTAGACTGATGTCAAAAAAGAGCTTCATGCACACGTCATTAGCAATTCCGTCAGCACCTGGAATTCGTCAACAGAGTTATGATAAGATTCAAAAACTGAAAGGGATAAGAAGAACATCAAAGAGGAACCTGACGCTGTCTTTCATCTGTCGTATGCGCCGTGGGCAGGAGTGTCAAGATGTAAGGCGAACCTCCGAAGTGAGGCTACACCGCTGAGGAGGAACTATGTGAGTGTGGCGACCTACAGGACACACAACATCTCCTAGTCTGCAGAAACTTGCCCGATCTTTGCACCCCAGAAGATCTTCATGCAGCGAGTGATAAGGCCATCAGAATCGTAAAATTGTCGAGTTTGTGGTCCATTTAATAGAAGACCATGTGTGTCTTGTTGTATTATGTTATTACTTGCGATATCTAGTATTACAGTACTGTGCTTTTATTTATCATGTTGCATTTTAATGGCTCATGCCTCGCCCGAACCGTGCCAAAAATGCTTTAAAAAATCGCTTGGTCATCTGGCATTCCCACTTCCGTCACTTTCATTTCTAGTGAATCCCTGCATATACTATAAATTTGGAGGACATTGGTGATGAAGAAAAGGCGTGGAGCCGTTGTAGGACGCAGACCAGCAGTGGTGCCAATACGGCATACAGGCTCTCACATTAAGCTTATTTAAGCCATTGGAATTGAACGGAGATTATGATGAGTAGTAGGGTTTTATAACCAAAATTGACGAACAGTATGTTGTATTTAAATCTTTAATAATACTATCCTGCATTGATCAAAAAAGTCGTATTGTTCGTATGGAATGACTATCGTACGTTGGCTGCAAAACTCGCAAGACTGTGGTGCGAAGTAAGGCTTGTCCATGATGAACGCCCTGTAAATTTTGAATATCATCTTGTCGCTAGCTAGACAGTATCCTCGATTTTGTACTAGCGTTTCGTACTCATCTTAGCAATTTGTATTCGGTGTCTGCAATGAATTCGGCTTAAAAATTTGAAGAGATAAACGCAAGGGCATTTCGCGTGTTTGCAAAATGTCCCAGTTCATGTATCTCTATTTCTTAATTAGAATAAAAGGGATAGCCTCCGCTATTTTTCAGGTTTTGCACCAAACTGTATGGTATTGGCGACACTCTGTTTTCATAATTTATGCTGCTCCGCCATTGCTAAATGGCTTTCTTGTGCGCCAGAATGAAAGTGTGTCGAAAAACTTCCCCTTTGGAGCTGTGACATGCGGGTAGTTACCGCTTTATCACACTTTCAAATATTCTTAGGGACTAAATCCTTCTTTTTTTTACTTTCTAGTACATCTTTGTAATGTCTGTTCATCCTTTTGGAAACTAAAATATTAATCGCACATAATCATTCACCACACTATAAAATCTTTATCAACACTGTAAAGTAACCGCACTGGTTTGAAAGTAAGAATAATACGAAGGAAGTAGTTCAGGCTGCTCTACTGCTCAAATTTGTACTCCTATACAGCGAAATGACTTGACACGATTTTACCAGACTACCGGATTTACCCTTCACTTGCCTCGTAAATAGAGGCCATATGATCGTATTAATTAGCCCTGCGATATTATGCCTTCCTTAATCTGTGCATTGATTGAATAATAAACACCTAGGGCGCCTGTTATTATAAAGTACTATAACTAGACCTTTATGGCACTTACCTATGACAGCTAACTTATCTTAGTTTGACGAATTTCGATTCGTATCTGTGGCAACACTAATTCAGGACCACTATTGTAGCTGACAAATAAATTGGTGAAAAAAATGCGTATAATGTTAAAGATTCGCTCTCAGCACAAAATGTAAACAACAACGATTGTGCCTATTTTGGTTTGATGTGGGCGTCATGCGCAGAAAGCTCTGTCTCTCTGCGCTCTAAGAATGGCGGATCCGTATGCTGTATCGTCGAAGGTAGTACCTGTGGCAGCGCTGGCCACAACCGGTTTTTCTGTAGGCTAAGGTCTCTCACCATTTCAGTCGGAACCTCAAACTTCCTGCGCTTGAACAGGTGGCAAGGCACCTCCAAACATTCGGATTCTGTGTTCTCGTGATAGCTTCACTTCCTCGAATCCCATCTACTGTGCGATGTATCCCTTTCACTTCAAACACCTTCGGTGAGTGTAAATACATTCTTAATATATTTCCACTTTCACGAATAGTTTCTATATCTACATCCATACTCCGCAAGCTACCTGACGGTGTGTGGCGGAGGGTACCTTGAGTACCTCTATCGGTTCTCCCTTCTATTGCAGTCTCGTATTGTTCGTGGAAAGAAAGATTGTCAGTATGCCTCTGTGTGGACTCTAACCTCTCTGATTTTATCCTCATGGTCTCTTCGCGAGATATACGTAGGAGGGAGCAATATACTGCTTGATTCCTCGGTGAAGGTATGTTCTCGAAATTTCAACGAAAGCCCGTACCGAGCTACTGAGAGTCTCTCCTGCAGAGTCTTCCACTGGAGTTTATCTATCATCTCCGTGACGCTTTCGTGATTACTAAATGATCCTGTAACGAAGCGTGCTGCTCTCCGTTGAATCTTCTCTATCTCTTCTATCAACCCTACCTGATACGGACCCCACACCGGTGAGCAGTATTCAAGCAGTGGGCGAACAAGTGTTACTGTAATCTACTTCCTTTGTTTTCGTACTGCATTTCCTTAGGATTCTTCAGTGGGCTCATACAGTAACCATTAGCGGGTTTTCGTAATTTTAGTATCTATTCGGATGCAGATACCACAGTCGTTTTTCGACTAAATACGTGTGGTTGTTTCAGTTCCACAGTAGTAGTTCTCGAGGAGTTCTGCTGCACTATTGCGTTTCGTGACGTTGTCCAGAGGTTGATGCAATGTCAGCTAATTATTTACAAATTAATAACGATTCGACACTGTAAGTACCTTACAACCAGCATAAATTAAATTTGGCGTTTGGTATACCTTCCAGTACCGAACTCTTCTCAGATCTCGATTCCCCTGTAGTCCACTCAATTAGTGGGGTATTTCCCATTTCGGAGAAACAGTTTATTAATCGTTGAAGCTTTTAAATCGAGGTGGTTCTCATTCAGCTCATCAGAAAAACACCAGGAAGTCGTAATTTTAAAATATATTTTTACTGCGCAATTACTCCCACTTCCCGAACCACGGCCTCCACTACCGGCAACTCATCAATAGCCTTGAAGAGGAAGAAGGAAGCCTGCAGTGATCATAATATTTGGACACTTGGCTTGACAATTGGAGATTCTGGCAGACAATGAAAAAATTCTAACTTATAATGCTTTCTGCTCCATAGACGAATTTCTGAATGAATAATAAATTTATTGTTGGGTTCTATTTATTAACTTTAATTGCGTAATTTACATACAGTAAAACTCCAGCTATCTAAATGGCCACCATGTAACTGTATTTTCACTGAAAAAATTTATAGTATTATTAAATCTATTGGCTCTGAGCACTATGGGACTTCTGAGGTCATCAGTCTCCTAGACTTAGAACTACTTAAACCTAACTAACCTAAGGACAGCACACACATCCATGCCCGAGGCAGGATTCGAACCTGTGAGCGTAGCAGCAGCGCGGTTACGGACTGAAGCGCCTAGAACCGCACGACCTATTAAATCTTTTGACACCGTCCTTTCCACAGTGAGTTGTCTTTTCGTCGGCCGTTGTGGCCGAGCGGTTCTAGGCGCTTCAGTCCGGAACTGCGCTGCTGCTACGGTCGCAGGTTCGAATCCTGCCTCGGGCATGGACGTGTGTGATGACCTTAGGTTAGTTAGGTTTAAGTATTTCTAAGTTCTAGGGGACTGATGACCTCAGATGTTAAGTCCCATAGTGCTCAGAGCCATTTCTCTCTCTCTCTCTCTCTCCCCCTCTCTCTCTCCCTCTCTCTCCTTCCTTCCCTCTCCCCCCCTCACCCCTCCCTCGCTCTCCCCCCCCCCCCCTGATGCCCTCTGTTTCCTCGACCACTTTGTCTGTAATACACGGGGAATTTACCAGAGAAGACAGCCTCTCGCTGCCAGAGTGATTGATACGTCGAGCCGTGACGGGACACGTGGGCTTCACGCGCACGCAGCCATTAGCATTTCTGAGAGGCCGCCGCTTTCATTTGTCATTGCCCTGGTCCCTCTACTCACCGATCCACATTTTATTTTATTTATTTATTTTCTCCGGCGCCAGACCGCTCCAGCCGCATTTAAAACACGTCTCGCTGCCGCCCTCACTCCTGGGCATCAGCCTACGTTTCTTTTACACTAGAGTGAGGCGTGTCTTGCCGGGTGGGACGAATACATCTCAGAAAAGAAGCCACATACAATCACCTGTGGTGTCCATCAGAGAAAGATACACTTCATGTTTATTTTTGCAAGTGAACGGGTACCAGTGAAAATACTCTGCTGGCCATTAAAATTGTTACACCAAGAAGAAATGCAGATGATAAACGGGTATTCATTGGACAAATATATTATACTAGAAGTGACATGTGGTTACATTTTCACGCAGTTTGGGAACATAGATCCTGAGAAATCAGTACCCAGAACAACCACCTCTGGCCGTAATAAGGGCCTTGATACGCCTGGGCAGTGAGTCAAACAGAGCTTGGATGGCGTGTACAGGTACAGCTGCCCATGCAGCTTCAACACGATACCACAGTTCATCAAGAGTAGTGACTGGCGTATTGTGACGAGCCAGTTGCTCGGACACCATTGACCAGACGTTTTCAGTTGGTGAGAGATCTCGAGAATGTGCTGACCAGGACAGCAGTCGAACATTTTCTGTATCCAGAAAGACCCGTACAGGACTTGCAACATGCGGTCGTGCATTATCCTGCTCAAATGTACGGTTTCGCAGGGATCGAATGAAGGGTAGAGCCACGGGTCGTAACACACCTGAAATGTAACGTCCACTGTTCAAAGTGCCGTCAATGCGAACAAGAGGTGATCGCGACGTGTAATGGCACCCCATACCATCACGCCGGGTGATACGCCAGTATGGCGATGACGAATACACGCTTCCAATGTGCGTTCACCGCGATGTCGCCAGACACGGATGCGACCATCATGATGCTGTAAACAGAACCTGGATTAATCCGAAAAAATGACGTTTTACCATTCGTGCACTTAGGTTCGTCGTTGAGTACACCATCGCAGGCGCTCCTGTCTGTGATGCAGCGTCATGGGTAACCGCAGCCATGGTCTCCGAGCTTTACTGATAGTCCATGCTGCTGCAAACGTCGTCGAACTGTTCGTGCAGATGGTTGTTGCCTTGCAAGCGTCCCCATCTGTTGACCCAGGGATGGAGACGTGGCTTCACGATCCGTTACAGCCATGCGGATTAGATGCCTATCATCTCGACTGCTAGTGATACGAGACCGTTGGTATCCAGCACGGCGTTCCGTATTGCCCTCCTGAACCCACCGAGTCCATATTCTGCTAACAGTCATTGGATATCGACCAACGCGAGCAGCAATGTGGCGAAACGATAAACCGCAATCGCGATAGGCTACAATCCGACCTTTATCAAATTCGGGAACGTTATGGTACGCATTTCTCCTCCTTACACGAGGCATCACAACAACGTTTCCTCAGGCAACGCCGTCAACTGCTGTTTGTGTATGAGAAATCGGTTGGAAACTTTCCTCATGTCAGCACGTTGTACGTGTCGCCACCGGCCCCAAGCTTGTGTGAATGGTCTGTATAGCTAAATGCATATCACAGCATATTCTTCCTGTCGGTTAAATTTCGCGTCTGTAGCTCGTCATCTTCGTGGTGTAACAATTTTAATGGCCAGTAGTGTACGTGTGTAGATTCCCGAATCCACAACTCCTGTGTATACACTCCTTTTTTGATGTATTTTTGTCCAGAGGTGCAGGTCTACGAATGTTACTGACGTCGGATGCTATTTTATTGTCGCATTAGCATTGAAAGTTACATAATGTAATGTTTTCTTTTTCCTTTGAAGCTCAAATTAAAACATGTGGGTAAAAGATATTGGTTCAAATTCAAGAAGGTGGACGTCAATGTTGCTTCCATTACAATATTTAAAAGAATTCATTTTAGCCTGAAGATGCCGAATAGAAATCTCCTCGTTGAAACGTTCCCTCAAGACATGGGTGACACTGTCTAACAATCCGAAATGTTTTCATCACTGTTTTACAATGTCTTCTCTCATTCCCTAGTAGCTATTTATGATACCAATATCGCAGTGAGGTAGTGAAAGGTGGAAACACGGCTTATATAAAGAAAAATAATTTATACCTCTCAATAGCTGCATACGCCCCGTGCTACTAAAAAGAAGTAGTAGTGTGCCTACGTACATGTGTGTCTTATCCGCTCTGATAGATGTTTAATAGCAGAACTGCAGTGAAAGGAGAGCATTTGTTCGATCCAAATTATAATTGGTCCAAACTGTGAAACAACTGATCTACACGTAAAAATCGAACTAAGAAGTACCTTCTGAAATACAGGGAACAGCAGACACTGTGATCAAACGCAGACTTCTCTTTTGTGGCAACGTATCGTAAATGTGGACGAGTCGAAATGGACAGACTGCAACACTACGAAGACGGCACGCAGCAAACGAGAATTTGGCATGAAGTGTGCTACATATCTGGATAAGCGAATGATCAGCAATTGTGCGTAACTGCACAAAGAAGGTAAGCAGTGACGCCATCTACGGTCCGCGTATAACGAAAACATCCGCAGTGCGTTTCTCATTCACAAATCGCATTTTAGTTGTTTGTGAGAAGATGATCTTACGTTTCGTGTAAGATGAAGAAGAAGAAGAAGAAGAAGAAGAAGAAGAAGAGACTAAAACTGGCACGTGTCGGTGTTGGAGAGTTGCAGGATCCTGATCTACCGAGTCTTTAGTTTATCATTCTGCGATATTTCTGCTCGCGTTGTTCGGGACGTCCGTGGCTGTCAGTCGAATGTGGAATGGATGGGTTCAGAAGGGCCATACTCAGCGGATTCCAGAATCTCAACGACACAACGTGACTAGCTCTTGACAGGAGAGGCAAAAATTTTCGAGACTGGACTAATAAAATACATGGAGAGAAGTTAAGATGGTGGCTTTGATGCTTCAGGTGTTTGTCTCCTCTCACTTGAGTACTACGCACAGAACGTTCATACAACCATGTCAAGGAAAGTACTACTTTGGGATGTTGTTCGGTCTTGGCGAACCATAGGAGACCCATTCTCCACTTCGTCGTTTTTTGGTTGGTTGTTGATAACATCAGTTCTCGTCAGTAGTGATTAGTTTTTCCAGAAAAGGATTGTCCGTTCTCTCTCTCTCTCTCTTTTTCCAGTCGTCTCATGTCAGGCGAGAACATGTCGTGTGCGGGACAAACTGTCTTGAGCACTTTATTTAGTACAGATATTGCTCCATAGCGTCACCTGCTTAATACCTTTTGCTGACAACTGACTCGTCTGTTGTTTACTGTTGTTAGTTAAAGCTGTCACGGTAGTTCTTGTGCTGACGCCGCTTATACGCCAGGAACAAAATCAGTCTCAGAACTTTTTGGACGGACGTTCTGTTCTTCGATTGGGCGTGCAGGATCTTACAGGCATTTCCATAGAGTCGGGCAGTGGACTTGATCGCAGCAAGTCTAGTATCAGCATGGGCAGCACGCTAGCGTCTGCAGAACCACGGACTGTCAGCTCGGTAATCATTGCTGCGAGTTACTTTGGCGTTACTACACAGACGCGCGCCGACAGTGCGCGCGCAACGAGAACACTGGACACATGAGTGGCGTCATGTGTCTTTTCAGATGATTGTCGTTATGACCACCTGTTTAATAGCTTGTTGTCCGTATTTGGAACGAAATACTTCACTGATTCTGCATTTCAGGGATCCGACAGTTCGTTGGTAGGTTGATGGAGATACGTGGCATTAGATGTCTACGCACAGTCATGTCATCCGCTTAATAACGGCATACGCGGCGATGGCGCCAGATAGCGATCCAGATGGGTTCCGTAGAATTTACATCAGGGGAATTTGGTCGCCGAGAAATCGAGAGTCCGCTATACTGCTCCTCAAACCACTGTAGCGCGGTTATGGTTTCGAGACACGGATAATTATGCTCCTAAAAGGTCACATCGCCGTCAGGGAGGACATCAAGCATGAAAGGATGCAGGTGGTTCGCAGCTGTCAGCGTATCTTTGATTACTACTACAGGTCCCATGCAAGCGCAGGAGAATGTCTGCAAGGGCATAGTACTGCTCCCACCAGCCTGCGTCCATGGCGTGCTGCACGTTTCGGGCCGCCGATCATCATGGACCTTCGTATCAAAAATGTGATTCACCCGAAGAGGTTTCCATTGAGTGACTGTCGAATACCTATAGTCCCGTGCCCACTGCAGTCGTAATTCCCTATGTCATAGGATCAACGTGTGAACACTTAGGATTGGTTTGCAGCTGAGCTCCATGACCAACTATGTACGATGAACGGTGTGCTCTGAAACATGTGCGTTCACCAACAAGCCTGCGAAGAGCCCGTTCTGTGAAGAGTCGCTGACGTCCAACCATTTAGCACCCAGAAGGTACCTCTTTCCGTAGATGCTCACGACAGTAGCGCGCGAACATTCCATCAGCTTCGCCGTTTTCGAGATATCGTTCACACGCTCTGCGTAATAATAACATGCCCATTGCCAACGCCGCTTATGACAATGATTTTCCCCATTTGCAAACCATATCTTCGCTAGGGTGATCCTCCGTTCGTGCCTGCTCCGCCTACATACTTTTGCTAACGCGTCACGTGCCCGGGTCGCCATCAGGCGCCACCCAACGTCGCAGTGGGCAATGGTCATGATGTTTGGCTCATCAGCGTAATTAAAGTGCAGCCATTGACAGAGGTCCAGTGTGGGCCGTAATCACCGTAAGGCAGCAAAACTTGGTAGATATACCGTAGCGTTAATGCGAAACCGATTTACGCTGGAAAAAATAGTTCCAGTTGTGCCTACTATGTGCGTATCTGGCACTGTGATTGCAAGAAAGAAGTATAGAAATATTTTCATATGCAATTGATTAGGAACGGGACGTGGGCAGAAAAGGTTGAACAAGTGGGAAAAGCATATTGTTAAATGTAAATGCCGTGTAGCTAGGGCCTCCCGTCGGGTAGACCGTTCGCCTGGTGCAGGTCTTTCCAGTTGACGCCACTTCGACGACTTGCGTGTCGATGGGCATGAAATGATGATCATAAGGGCAACACTCAGTTCCCGAGCGGAGAAAATCTACGACCCAATCGGGAATCGAACCCGGGCCGTTAGGTATGACATTCCGTCTCGCTGACCACTGAGCTACCAGGGGCGGACAGCATATTGCTGATTTTACTATTAACCGCCCCTTGCGCAAATTCTTCAATGTGAGCACCGCAGACGTGGACGAGATGCCGCATCCGTAAAACGACGTGATCAGTAGTAACTGGCAGCAGTTCCGGTGGAATCTGAAAAATGTGTTTTTGTATAATGGCGACAAGACTTAGTAGAGACCGAGCGTGTCCCGGATAAACACGTTCTTTTAGATATCTGCAGAGCCAAAAATCACATGAATTCGGATCAGGTGCTCTCGCAGACCATGCATCTGGAAAATCTCTGGCGATAACATGTTCGTGGAAGATTGCATTAAGCAGATCTTTCACTGGATGAGCGACATGAGGTGCTGCCCCATCTTGCGTGAAAATAGTGATGCAGGACTCACATGCTGTACAAGGAGGTCTCAGGAACGTGCAGACGGTAGAGTACATCTGACAGGCCCTCTGAGTGTTTTCTCTTGAAAGGAGAACGGACGGACAATAGAGGTGCTTTGTGAATCCACACCACATAGTCGCATACGGTGAGTGCAGTAGCTCTTCGCGCACAACACGTTGTTTATCAGTACTCCGGATTCGGCAGTTCTGTGTATTCACTGCACCCTTAGTACAGAATGTGCATCATCACTTAACAGAATATTGCCCGGCCACGTGTAATCAAATGCGTTCTATGTCAGAAACTGAAGAACAAATTCAAGACTTTGCTGCGGATCATGAGGTTTCAGTTTCTGCAACGTCTGGTTCTTTACGCGTACCAGTGTAAAATAGACGGCAAAACTTTTCGTACTGTTGACCATGGGATGGACATTTCTCGTGACACTGTACAAGCAACAGCGACCTCGTCAATAACTTCCAACAGAATAGGACGTCTTCTTCGTCCAGGTGCACACCAAGCCCACCTGTGTTTTCGAATTTCATTATCGCCATCTTTGAGCCATTTAATGATATCGGGGTTCTCCTTAGGCCTTTCAGTGGGCGATACCCTGCACTTTAACTGCTGCCGTCCACATAACTAACGGCGCACGATCTCGATAGCCATACTTTTCACCTCGTTATGTTTTGTGAAATGACAGTCTGTCATTGACACACACAGTGGTTACGGTTACTACAAGCCACACCACAAGTTGGGAAACGGGGCCAAATTTCTAGTAGTTTACTGTCGAGTTGAGATTTTCACAAATGTTTTATTCGTATCTTACAGAAACTAGCAGTACGGCAATAAACAACCTTTTAAAACACGCCGCTAACGGCAATCAAGTAATTTATAGCAGTACAACAATTTTTAAAAAATTTAAAGAACATTAGTAAACAGACTACTAAAGTAAATGCAGAAATTTGTTAATAAAGTACGGTGAGGTGGTGAAGCTACCAACACCGCCATTAAAAAAATTAAACAGGTCTCAGCAAACACACGATTAATGGCAATAAAAGGAATTTACAAACTTGGAGGAATTTAAAAAACTTTTAAATAAATGTGTCCTGGAATATCATTAGAACATAACAGATATGACGGACCCGTGTAAGGCGGCCACAAATCACCCACTCAGGGATGCTCAGGCTATACAGAATACTGATCAATTTAAATACGCCCGCAAACACAAATGCCACTCTCAGCCTGGTCACTGCACCGGCTTTAGCCAGTGAAAACTTGTTATAAGATGGCTTAACTAGCTGACAGAATTAGAACTAACCTCGTGCAAGGAAACATTACACTACAGTCCTGAATGAGCGACCACATGATCAACCAACAAAAAGCATGAATTTACTCATAACTCACGACAAAATAGCGAAACAATTAAACTGCCAAAACTACACCACCCATCCGACAGTAACGAGAGGAGGAGGAAAGATGCCACAAGGCAGAAGAGACGGCGGGTTACACAAAATTATTACTTAATGACTAAAACTTCTACGACTTAACTTGAAGTTATGCTCGAACAGGCAGTAAACAACCTCCGATGGCAAGGATCCACACATCTGACCGCGCACGCGTCGCCAGCGTACCCAACACGCCACGGTCACGCGACAACACGCTCTGTCACCGGAGTTAATGTCTTCTCTGCAACGTTGACGGATAGTGACCCCTCCTTCATGTTAGGTGTCTCCTTTTAAACTCCAGTGTTGAAACGGAGGATTTAAAGAAGCTTGTTAACGTCCCACCAAGGCGAAGTGAACAGCAACTACTTGTGGGGCGATTCTGTATACAACCAACGCGCAGGGAGGAGCTCTTCCGTCAACTCGACCAGCTCGTTACACACAACCGACATACATCACGTGGCGACTCGGTACAACCACATTCTAACATAACAGTCGCGACACTTCGCCTCGATTTTGTTGCCTACAGCGCCAGCAGCGCCCCAAGCGGCTGGTAGGTTGAACTGTGAGTTCGGCGCGATCGTGAAAGCAAATAGTGATTGTTTATTTTGATTTATACAATCATTTTTACCATCGAGAGCGTTTGTAGCGCAATAAATTACAGCAACAACAGGAAGAAGACACCACAGCTGTGTCTTTTTAGGTTTCCTAATGATCCTGAGAGGTATATACCATCATGTTACTAAATTGTATCGTCAGGATTCACTTGCAAACTATATGTGTATAAATGATAAATGTTTCGTTTTAGGACCAGAAAATGGCTAGTTAATAGCAGACGAGAAGACCTTATGAAGAAAGACCCAGTTTACCTGTATAATAATATTAGGTTTTGTCCGCTACATTTCGAAGAAAACCAGTTCATGAACGCAGACAATAACAAACTCGTGTGGAATGCAGTACCCACACTGTTTGACATCCCAAATAAGCCACTTCTACTGACAATGAAGAAGAAACTGCCACAAAGATTCGACAGTCAATCTAAAGCTGTAGAACAATCGTATGACACAGAAGCAGCCAGTTCAGCTCTCCATGTATCAGTGCAAGATTCGTGCGAATCGTTACCACAGACGTGCTTTGACGATAAAGTGGTTAGATTAAGTGCAGCTGTTCGTGTCTTACAAAAGCGTGTGAAGTGTCAGATTGTGCAGATCGAGCGAAACTATTACGGGACAAGGAAAGTGCCTACAGACACATTGTTTGAAAATTATTCAAATATTTGGTTTTTCGTGAAATGTAATGTAATCAGCTCATTATAATGTTTTCAGCATATTTCTGCCACTATTTGGCAGTTGCTTGACCCACTTAGAATAATATAAAGATTAAGGTCGTACTTGTGGCGACAATGACACACACAGTAGGCCTTCAGAACGATAAACGAGCTGTCGATCGCTTTTGCATGTAGAGGTACATGTCTGTGCTTCTTACATGTGAATCTGTGTGTTTATATTCTTTTGAAATCAACGTGGTAAGCTGCAATTCTGTCCAATGTCACAAGTGTTTCTTCACGAATGTGTTGTCGCTTGCCACTCTATTCATGGTTTTTGTCCATACTTGCGCTTATTTTAGAATCATTAATAGAAACATATATGCCTTCTGATGCTAAACAAACTCTTGGAGGCAAGAAAATAACTCGAATAATTCGGAAATTACGTAGGAAATGGATGCAAACAAACATTATGCTTACGACGCGTCTGACGTTCACCTTACCTGCCGCTTGGAGCGCTAGTGTCGCTCCATCTGTCAAACGGCAACTTTTACAGCAGTAAGTGTCGCGACTGTTATGTTAGACTGTGGTACAACCGACCACGCCTGCTTCGCGTTGGAGAGCCACACTCTGCGCGCAACGCCCCTACTTCCGCGCCACCACACGACGTTACAACCGGTCAAAGATATCACTTCCTCCATAGCAGTTTCCCGGAAGCAAAAACGCAGATATCGATAGCAGATGGAAAAGACAACCAAGCAGCCACTTAATGACAGACAACATATCAAACAAACATGTCAGGGGAAGAAAAGGAAAACCAATGCAATCTAAACACAAGGTGTAACACGAGTCGATACACGGCTCAGTCATATCTCGTGTAAAGTGTGTGAGAAAAATAATTACACTCATTTTGTATCCACCAAAGTTTTTATTTGTTTTCAAACAACAATATTGTCTCCTTCAAAGTGGTTCCCTTGGGCAGAGGCGGCGTCGTTCCCAGTCTTGGTAGCAGCGTTGGAAAGCTTCAACTGATAGGGCCTTTAACATGTTGGTCACATTCTTTTGAGAGTTCTATAATCTCCCAAAATGGTACCCTTTTAAGACATTTTCAGTTTCGGGAAAATAACCAAGTCAAAAGGACTCAGATCAAGTGAATAGGCGGGGTGGGGGGCACCTGTGGACTAACAAGGACGCTTTTTGAGGTCAAAAATTCCGTGATGCAATTGGCAGTGTAACATGGGATGTTGTCATGATGCATCACCCACTTATCTAGAACACTTATCTAGAACAAACTACGGTCTGCGGGCCGAAACGGGCCCGCGAGGGCCGGTAAACCGGTCGCGTTAGCTGACCGGACATCCCCGGTATCCGGCCCGCCGAATATGCTATACTGCCAACAATTGAGTTTCGAGGTCTATCGCGACCAATACACCGCGACATTGTCGGAGCTGTATCTTTACAAAGCGCAAGTCCTAGTTAAACTTGTGGCTATCCGCAATAAACAGACAGACCATTCTCCGTGCGATAGTGAAAAAAAAAGAACGGTTAACAGACTAGTTTGGCGAAAACATTTTAAATAAAAAAATTCTTTGCATTTTATTCTACTCACGAGTCTGGTGCAAGTCTTTCAAATGGACGCCACTTCGGCGACTAGCCTTAGTAATCAATCATTATGGAAGATGCTTCTTACGGTTTCACTTTCTTTTGATTACGTTGTAAAATACACATAGCAAGTAAATCGTATAAAATATTTTTATTTAAAGGCAATTTAAAGAAAATACAATACCTGGTGTACATAATGATATTGGATATTTTAGTTGTAACTGATGTATAAAAGTAACTGTAATTAATTTATATCTTGAAAACTCACAGTGTTAGGGTATTCACGTAAAGAAATTTAACATCTTAGTGATAATTAGTGATAACTTTCCTCTCATAATTACCTCCAGTTGTGGATCAAGCTCACTGGTAGAGATAATCATCAGCGACTTCAAATGGTCATCACTTAATTTTGATCTGTAAATACTTTTTGCATGTTTCATTTTGGAGAAAGTTTTTCACACAAATAAGTAGTGCCAAAATCGGAAAAAAAGCCACGGGCAAATTTATGTAAATTTGGAAACTGTGTGTGGATGGAAGACACTTCTAAAATTCCAGTAATGCTGACTTTGAATGTTTTTCTTTAAAAAAGTCGCTCCGTTGCAAATCAATAATTTCAAACTGAAGTTCTGCGGGTAACGCTTCTATATCGACGTCAAAGGGATTTTGAAATATCTTGATATCGTTTGAATTAGCATCGGTATCTGAAAAACGTGATTCAAAATTATTTTTTAAAGCGCCCAAAGCTTCAGTTGCGAAAGTTACAGGAAATGGAATCTCAGTTTGCTGACTGAATGTTTGGCATGTATTAAAATGCGTGAAGCATACTTTGTTCAACTGAGATTGAAACAAAGCAATCTTTTGTCGAAAGGACTTAACATGCGTGTATAAATCAGGCAGAAGCTGGTTTTCACCTTGCAATTTTAAATTAAGGTCATTCATATGTTCAGTTTAGTCTGTATAAAATGCTAGCTTCCATAACGACTCACCGTTCCGTAACTCATCCAGAGGGCGATTCCTTTCGTTCAAAAAAATTTCAATTACTGTTCGGAGTTAAAAAAAAAAAAAAACGCGTCAGAACCTTACCGCAGCTAAGCCAGTGCACTGCAGTACAATATGGCAAGTCGCCTTCCTTGCGGAACTGGCGATGACTGAGAGCATGGGATCTCATATAATTAACAACTGAAATAACTGGCTTTAAAACTTCTGACATATCTAAATGTTTTCCACAGAAAGACTGTTGGTGAATAATACAATTAGTGATGGGGAGCTCGTGAATGAGTCGTTCAAATGAACGCATCACTCCAGTGAAGTGTGAACTAATCACTCAATTTCAATGAACTGGTACTTCAGACTCTCCACAGATAGCACACTCCACACTATTATTCTAGTTCGTTCACTCACTCTCTTCCCCTCTCCCTCTCCCAGTACATTGGCGCTACGTCACTCATTCTCCCTTCACTTCAGTCCTCCCTCTACTGCCTGTCGACGAATCGCGCGGTGAAATACACTGACAACAACAGTTGCACTTTGCTTTCCCATCACCTGAATCAGCGAAGAAACCCCAAATTTCACTAGTTCTACGCGATCGCGAGCTGCTAGCCATTGTATGAGCGTGAACAGACACAAAAATTGCTTTCCGAATAAAATAAAGAGGGGTTTTACCTGAAATCGTACCAATGACTACAGGTGACAGTTTACGTTTTGAATTTAGAGGGTTATTATTCTCAACAAAAATAAAATCTACAGGAAAACTTCTGAATAATTACTTAACGTAGGTATATAGACTTTGTGGCAGTGGTAAACATACTCATTCTATTTTGGATTAAATTTTAAAAGGAACATAAAAATGGACTGAATTTCGTTAGTAGCCCTAGTTTTCAGTCCATAAATACAACAAATAAGGTTTCACTTGGCAGATGAAGACTCTTTTTGGCGCTTCATGAGAAAATGTCGAGAAAGGTTAAATGTAATACCTTCTTTATATGTGACAGGCTTCTCTATTTATCTTTCCTTTGTCCCCTTCGACCATGCTGTATTTAAGTTAACTCAGACGCTGTAAGACGCAAAACGTTGCGTGGACGTTACTTCATAGTTCGGCCATCTGTTGGTAAAATTATGAAGTATTACGAAGCTTTATTGTACGAGCGAGGCGAAGCGAGCGTAGCCGCGGCTGAGCGGCGAACTGGGCAACTTCGCCAGGCTTCCGTACTTCATGAATGAACTACTTCATTTGAACGCTTCCCGGCAAAGAGTGAAATGAATGAAGTACTTCACGGGAATGAACGAGTTCGACCCATCTCTAAATACAATGCACTTCTAATGGTTTTGAGCCACCGTCATTTTCTACGGGCTTAGAAAGGAGAGCAACAACACCTTTATTTTTCCCACACATGTTTTTGCCACCATCGGTTGTAATACATTTTAATTTCTTGCACTGAAGATTGTTTTTATGAACTGCCCTTTCAACTCCTTTAAAAATATCCTCGCCAGTGGTCGTCCCGTGAATACTGTCAGCATCAAGGAGCTCTTCATACACTTCACAATTTTTGTCGATCCCTCGAATAAAAAGTAGTACTTGAGCAGTATCTGATACATCTGTTGATGCATCCACGGCCAAAGAGAACCAGTCGAAGTCTTGATTTTTGTCACGCAGTTGTTCTGATATATTTTGTGCTATGTTTGCCGACAAACTTACGTTTTTAAATAAATTAACTTTTTTTGGACATATTTCTTCTGCTGTTGCAATAATGCAGTTCTTAATTAATTCACCGTCGGTAAATGGCTTACACTGTTTCGCTACTGAATGAGTCACATGAAATCTAGCACGAGTTGCCGCATGTTGTTCAGCATTTACTTTCTTAAACAGCGACTGCTGGGTTTTTAGCTGGCGTTTCAGAGACTAATACATTTCTAATCGTTCGCATCCTGTAAAATTGGAGTAATTCTGAGAGTGCTTAGTCTCATAATGACGTTTTATATTGTATTCTTTGAAGACTGGTATTATTTAATTGCAAATAATACACATTGGTTTGTTGCCTGACTCCACCACGAAATATTGACATCCCCACTGCTCTTTAAAAATTCTACATTCGCTGTCAACCTTTCGTTTCTTTTCCATATTTGTATAGAGTTTCACTAAAGATTGTAACCTGAAAATAAAATTGTGCTATTTAATACTAATAAAACTAGGGAGTAGTCTGCCTAAATAAAATGCAATGAATTTATTTTTAATTACTATATTAAATACTCACAATTACACTGTAGTTCCACTAAAAATACAGTGAAAAAATACTCAAGTCGTGCTACACGTATTTCAATTTTCAGATTTTCCTTGTCTCTTCGAATTCAAACTTTGAATTGTCCCACACTTCGTCGTCTCACCTACTAGTACAGCGCATAAAACACTAAAAAACTCGTGAGACACTCGCAACATAAACACAATCACGCAACAGAATTATCAAATATATGCTCTGGCTCTGCTACTCGCTACAAGACTACATAACTAAAGTTATTGTTGCGCCACTTGAAATAACAATGCATTGACATACTCTACCTCTGTTACGTATTGCAGTAATAGTGTTGCTAACAATGATTTTGAGATTTCGTTAACTTTGCAGGAGGCTTTCGTGAAGAATGTGCAGTGACATGCATTTTTGTCGGTGAAATTCGCCAGAATAAATTACGCCATAATTTCGGTCAGGTACGTCCACCAGTCAAAATTATGTAATTAAATAAAGATCGTAGTTCGTTTCAGTGAACTATTCTCACAACCTTACATTTTTGCGATATCATCTTTCCTTTAGCCTTACATTACGGTGATCATGGAGTGCTAGGGTGCTTTAATCCCACTAGGTAGATCTTGGCCCTTATGACTTCGTGGAGGAGTCAATGTGGCCCGCGGACTAAAAAATTTGGAGACCCCTGATCTAGAACGTCTGGTCTCACTCGATTCACCCTTTTCCTGAGCCTTTTTAGGGCATCTTTTTGAAACAATTTGTTGACTGTTTCTCCTGGAGGTACAGTCTCACAAGAACGCGGACACGATCAACGTTAGCGTCAGTTTTTGAAAATAAAAGCGTCCCCTTACGAGGTTATCGCCACCGTGTTCTCGGCCATCCAAAAATGATTTGTGCCAGTGAAAAACTTTTGTAGTTGACAAGGAATGTTCCCCATAGGTCTGTTTCAACTTTTCAGAGGTTACACTCGCGAGTTTAACACAAAACTTGAGGGCATAACTTTGCTCTAAATTTCGCTGTTCCACTTTCGTGACACACAACAGAAACCCAAACAGCGGTCACGTGATGGTTGTACGGAATTGCAACTCGTACTGAGCAGCTGGAAGGGATTAAGACGCCGGTCTACACAAGCAGATCAACAAATCGTGCCAGGTCGCTTACAGTGGTGTCAGTCTCATTACTTTACTCGCATTCTCACACATCTCGTACAAACAGCGTACAGCACGCGGTGGTCAGAATGGAACTAATTTGTTTTCGAGTATAAATTGGTTCCGCATTAACGCCTTAGCATACCTACCAACTTAAGCTGCATTTTATGTATAAACGATATCACAGTCGATGTATCGGTGTTGGGGGCTCCGATGAGTACGAACGTCTGTCAGATTGCAGTCAACATAATATGGACCCTCCACCTGCGATGAAGCTGGGGTGCCATTGGGTACACCGACACGATCATCTGGTCATTGGTTACCGAGAGGTTGGCACGCCACCACTCGGCATTCAGTTCAGTTGGCTCTAAGCACTATGGGACTTAATATCTGAGGTCATCAGTCCCCTAGACTTCGAACTACTTAAACCTAACTAACCTAAGGATATCACACACATCCATGCCCGAGGCATGATTCGAACCTGCGACAATAGCAGCAGCGCAGTTCCGGACTGAAGCGCCTAGAACCGCTCGGTCACAGCACCCGGCTACGCGGCATTCACTAAAACTGATTGACTCTGGCGTACAGTCGAAACAACTCAGAATCACGTTCCCGCATGCCATACATACTCATTCCGACTCTACGTCCGGCGTGGTTGGAACCATTGTTGCTACCAGAGCTGACAGCTCCCTGTATTACGTGGGTCGTTCAATAAGTAATGTAACACATAATTTTTCTTTGACAGTTTGGTTGAAAAAGTGCAGAATTTGATGTGAGACATCACGAAATATTCACGCTTCAGCTCCTATAGTATCGGTGCTATGCTATACGTAGCCTTAACCTCGTTGTAGTGCGCTCTAGAACAGTAATCATCATCATCGTCATCATCGAAGTGGCGTCTGTAACGGAGATGCGTTCCAAGCAGAGAGCTGTAATTGAGTTTCTTTTGACGGGAAACGAGAACATCGCAGATATTCAAAGGCGCTTGCAGATTGCCTGCGGGGATCTGTGAGTGAACAAAAGCACGGCGAGTCGTTGAGCAAGGTGTCTGTTATCATAGCAACAAGGTCGCGCAAAGCTGTCCGACTGCAGCATACCGTCAGGCCGCTCACAGCTGTGACTCCTGCGGTGTCGGAACGTGCGGACACTCTCATTCGTTGTGACCGACGGATGACAATCGAACACCTCGCTGCAGGAGTGGAGGGCTCTGTTGCTAGTGCTAACACACTGGTCCATCATTTGAGGCACTGAAAGGTGTGTGACGGCTGGGTTCCTCATCCATCCTACAGTCCACATCTCACACCTTCCGTGATCCGCCTGTTTGTCCCAACCAAGGAAGCCCTCTGCGGGAAGCAATTCGTGGATGGTGGGGAGGTTAATGAAGCAGCAAGATGTTGGCTCCGACCAATAGAACGATACCATCTGGGCATAAAGGCCCTTCCAGTATGATGGCGTAAGGCTGTTGCATTGAACGGATATTATGTTCAAAAATAGAGGTGCAGTCATGGACTGTGCGGCTGGTCCCGGCGGAGGTTCGAGTCCTCCCTCGGGCATGGCTGTGTGTGTTTGTCCTTAGGATAATTTAGGTTAAGTAGTGTGTAAGCTTATGGACTGATGACCTTAGCAGTTAAGTCCCATAAGATTTCACACACTTTTTTTTTTGGTCATCAGTCTACTGACTGGTTTGATGCGGCCCGCCACGAATTCCTTTCCTGTGCTAACTTCTTCATCTCAGAGTAGCACTTGCAACCTACGTCCTCAATTATTTGCTTGACGTATTCCAATCTCTGTCTTCCTCTACAGTTTTTGCCCTCTACAGCTCCCTCTAGTACCATGGAAGTCATTCCCTCATGTCTTAGCAGATGTCCTATCATCCTGTCCCTTCTCCTTATCAGTGTTTTCCACATATTCCTTTCCTCTCCGATTCTGCATAGAACCTCCTCATTCCTTACCTTATCAGTCCACCTAATTTTCAACATTCGTCTATAGCACCACATTTCAAATGCTTCGATTCTCTTCTGTTCCGGTTTTCCCGCAGTCCATGTTTCACTACTATACAATGCTGTACTCCAGACGTACATCCTCAGAAATTTCTTCCTTAAATTTAGGCCGGTATTTCATATTAGTAGACTTCTCTTGGCCAGAAATGCCTTTTTTGCCATAGCGAGTCTGCTTTTGATGTCCTCCTTGCTCCGTCCGTCATTGGTTATTTTACTGCCTAGGTAACTTCATTGACTTCGTGACCATCAATCCTGATGTTCAGTTTCTCGCTGTTCTCATTTCTACTACTTCTCATTACCTTCGTCTTTCTCCGATTTACTCTCAAACCATACTGTGTACTCATTAGACTGTTCATTCCGTTCAGCAGATCATTTAATACTTCTTCACTTTCACTCAGGATAGCAATGTCATCAGCGAATCGTATCATTGATCTCCTTTCACCTTGTATTTTAATTCCACTCCTGAACCTTTCTTTTATTTCCATCATTGCTTCCTCGATGTACAGATTGAAGAGTAGGGGCGAAAGGCTACAGCCTTGTCTTACACCCTTCTTAATACGAGCACTTCTTTCTTGATCGTCCACTCTTATTATTCCCTCTTGGTTGTTGTACATATTGTATATGACCGGTCTCTCCCTATAGCTTACCCCTACTTTTTTCAGAATCTCGAACAGCTTGCACCATTTTATATTGTCGAACGCTTTTTCCAGGTCGACAAATCCTATGAAAGTGTCTTGATTTTTCTTTAGCCTTGCTTCCATTATTAGCCGTAACGTCAGAATTGCCTCTCTCGTCCCTTTACTTTTCCTAAAGCCAAACTGATCGTCACCTAGCGCATTCTCAATTTTCTTTTCCATTCTTCTGTATATTATTCTTGTAAGCAGCTTCGATGCATGAGCTGTTAAGCTGATTGTACGATAATTCTCGCACTTGTCAGCTCTTGCCGTCTTCGTAATTGTGTGGATGATGCTTTTCCGAAAGTCAGATGGTATGTCGCCAGACTCATATATTCTACACACCAACGTGAATAGTCGTTTTGTTGCCACTTCCCACAATGATTTTAGAAATTCTGATGGAATGTTATCTATCCCTTCTGCCTTATTTGACCGTAAGTCCTCCAAAGCTCTTTTAAATTCCGATTCTAATACTGGATCCCCTCTCTCTTCTAAATCGACTCCTGTTTCTTCTTCTATCACATCAGACAAATCTTCACCCTCATAGAGGCTTTCAATGTATTCTTTCCACCTATCTGCTTTCTCCTCTGCATTTATGGAATTCCCGTTGCACTCTTAATGTTACCACCGTTGCTTTTAATGTCACCAAAGGTTGTTTTGACTTTCATGTATGCTGAGTCTGTCCTTCCGACAATCATATCTTTTTCGATGTCTTCACATTTTTCCTGCAGCCATTTCGTCTTAGCTTCCCTGCACTTCCTATTTATTTCATTCCTCAGCGACTTGTATTTCTGTATTCCTGATTTTCCCGGAACTTCCTCCTTTCATCAATCAACTGAAGCATTTCTTCTGTTACCCATGGTTTCTTCGCAGCTACCTTCTTTGTTCCTATGTTTTCCTTCCCAACTTCTGTGATGGCCCTTTTTAGAGATGTCCATTCCTCTTCAACTGTACTGCCTAATGCACTATTCCTTATTGCTGTATCTATAGCGTTAGAGAACTTCAAACGTACCTCGTCATTCCTTAGTACTTCCGTATCCAACTTCTTTGCGTATTGATTCTTCCTGACTAATGTCTTGAACTTCAGCCTACTCTTCATCACTACTATATTGTGATCTGAGTCTATATCTGCTCCTGGGTACGCCTTACAGTACAGTATCTGATTTCGGAATCTCTGTCTGACCATGATGTAATCTAATTGAAATCTTCCCGTATCTCCCGGCCTTTTCCAAGTATACCTCCTCCTCTTGTGATTCTTGAACAGGGTATTCGCTATTACTAGCTGAAACTTGTTACAGAACTCAATTAGTCTTTCTCCTCTTTCATTCCTTGTCCCAAGCCCATATTCTCCTGTAACCTTTTCTTCTACTCCTTCCCCTACAACTGCATTCCAGTCGCCCATGACTATTAGATTTTCGTCCCCCTTTACATACTGCATTACCCTTTCAATATCCTCATACACTTTCTCTATCTGTTCATCTTCAGCTTGCGACGTCGGCATGTATACCTGAACCATCGTTGTCGGTGTTGGTCTGCTGTCGATTCTGATTAGAACAACCCGGCCACTGAACTGTTCACAGTAACACACCCTCTGCCCTACCTTCCTATTCATAACGAATCCTACACCTGTTATACCATTTTCTGCTACTGTTGATATTACCCGATAGTCATCTGACCAGAAATCCTTGTCTTCCTTCCACTTCACTTCACTGACCCCTACTATATCTAGATTGAGCCTTTGCATTTCCCTTTTCAGATTTTCTAGTTTCCCTACCACGTTCAAGCTTCTGACATTCCACGCCCCAACTCGTAGAACGTTATCCTTTCGTTGATTATTCAATCTTTTTCTCATGGTAACCTCCCCCTTGCAGTCCCTTCCCGGAGATCCGAATGGGGGACTATTCCGGAATCTTTTGCCAATGGAGAGATCATCATGAAACTTCTTCAATTACAGGCCACATGTCCTGTGGATACACGTTACGTGTCTTTAATGGAGTGGTTTCCATTGCCTTCTGCATCCTCATGTCGTTGATCATTGCTGATTCTTCCGCCTTCAGGGGCAATTTCCCACCCCTAGGACAAGAGTGTGCCCTGAACCTCTATCCGCTCCTCCTCCCTCTTTGACAAGGCCGTTGGCAGAATGAGGCTGACTTCTTATGCCGGAAGTCTTTGGCCGCCAATGCTGATTATTTATCAAAATTTAGGCAGTGGCGGGGATCGAACCCGGGACCGAAGACGTTTTTGATTATGAATCAAAGACTCTACCCCTAGACCACACATTTGAACAAAAATAGGGGTTTGTAGCGAAAAGAGTCGGGAATAATATGGTGTATTGGACTGAAAAATAAAACCAACCTACTTTCAGGGAAAAAATGTGTTATATTACTTACAGGACACCCTTCGTATATTTCGCAGCACATATAATCCCAAATCATCAACAAATTAAATCACGTTTTCTTTCTACTACAATCATTACTTGCTATGCTTGCTTGTGTTGCATTTTTAAGGGAGAGCAATGTACCTATATGCTTTACTTCAATTATACTCTATCATACATCTTTAGTCATAATTCTGTGACCATTTTGTACACTATAGACCATTCTTTGTTTTAAATTCTGAGAAGACTCTCCTAGCAGTGTCGAAACCAGGTCAATTTTTTAAAAATAGTGACCGAGGGCTGATTTTCTTTCAATTGTTACTTCAATTAATAACCGTCGCTAAGCCTAACCTAACTTGAGAAGACACGAGGTTTCGTCACTCTGTGCTTTGTGCGTGCGCGAGGAAGACAGCCTTTGTAGAGACTGCCCACCGCCGAAACGCCGGTATTTTAGGCTATGCGCCGCTACAAAGCACGTCATCTGTCAGCCTAAAAGCCGGCGGTCAGGAGCCGCCCCCCCCCCTCCCCCCACCACTCTCCTGCTCTGCTCCCACCCTTACTCCTACCCCCACCCCTACAACAGCCATCAGCGCTCTGGAGGGCTGTGCTGAGTGATTGCTTTCCCTGGCACTCCAGAGAGCGCGATTGTGTTCCTCCCCCGCTCCCCCCCTGCGGTTCGCCTCGACCTGTCCTATCGATTGCCGGCACTCTGTCACACAGACACCGTCCTATACTAACACACCGTGAAGCCCTTCTGAATTAAACAGTCCGGTTCCCTATAATGCATTTGTCCGTTTTTGTTCATTGGAGCGATTGTTGTTGCGGTGGTCTTCGGTCTAAAAGCTGGTTTCATGCAGTTCTCCAAACTACTCCGTCCTCTTCAACTCTGCATAAATGCTGCAGCCTACATGCGTTTGACCTGCTTATCGTAGTGAAGCCTTTGTTTCACTCTACAATTTTACGACTGACACTTCTCTCCATCAACAGACTGACGATTCCGTGATGCCACCTGGTGCGCCCTATACGCCGATGTCTTCTTTCACTCAATTCGTGCCATAAATTCCTTTCTGCTTAATTCGACGCAGTCTTCCGTAGCACTATATTTCAAAACATTGTGTGACTATAGGACTATACAGGATAACAAGGCAAAATTCCTAGCTGGTGAGAAGAATGGCAGCTAGTTCTAAATGCAGAAAAAATAAGTTAATGCAGATTAGGAAAAACAGACACATAATATTCGAACAGACTATCAGTAAAGTTCTCCTTAAGGAATGTAGTAGGGAATCCGAATTGTCGACTTCGGTTTATTAGGAATATTATGGGACAATGTGGTTCGTGTGTAATGGAGATCGTATATAGGACGCTAGTGCGACTCTTTATTGAATACTGTTCGAGTGTTTGCGATCAGCAACAAATCGGATTAAAAGAAGAAAGCGAAGTAATTCAGAGGCAGGCTGCTAGATTTGTTACAGGGAGGTTCGAACAACACGCAAGTGTTACGTAGATGCTTCGATAAAAATGGGAATTGCTGAAGGGAAGGCGGCGTTCACTAAGAGGAGCATTATTTTGAAAACTTTGAGAGCCTGCATTTGAAGTTAACTGTCCTACCACCAACGTATAGCTGTCGTAAGGACCGTGAAGATAATATTAGAGAGATTAGGGCTTGAAAGGAGACATATAGTTGTTGTTGCTTTGAAAGGAGGGACTACTTCTTCCTATTTAGCGACCTACAAAGAACTTGAAAAAGTAGATAATTCTATGATGGCCAGATTTGTGAATAAGGGTATTAGAAAAATATTTCCAGAACCTTCTGCAGATGAAAGGGTGTTTGTATTTATTTCAGATGCTGCTCCCTATATGATCAAAGCAGGAAGAGCCCTCCGAGTGGCCGGCCTGAGTGGACGAGCGGTTCTAGGCGCTACAGTCTGGAGCCGCGCGACCGCTACGGTCGCAGGTTCGAATCCTGCCTGGGGCATGCATGTGTGTGATGTCCTTAGGTTAGTTAGGTTTAAGTAGTTCTAAGTTCTAGGGGACTGATGACCTAAGATGTTAAGTCCCATAGTGCTCAGAGCCATTTGAACCATTAAAAAAGACATTGCTGTGATTAGCAGTCATTTTCCCCATATACCTGCAAGTATTAAAAGCTCGAAACTTAATGTTTGGCGTTGAATGGATCTGTTCAGTCAATGAATTAAATAATTCTAGCGAACTTCTCATTGCCGCAGGTATTCCCAAGAAAACATTTTAAACAATAACCCAGGATTTGAACCCTGTTGCCAAATTGATAGTTTTATTAATGAGACGAGTGAACTTTTATCAGAAACAAAAAGTGCCAACATAGCACCCAAATTCAAATACTGCCCACTTTGCCCAGTTATCTCAGTTGATGTAGAATAGTCCTTTTCTGCTTAAAAATGTTTTGAGTGATGGAAGACACAATCTTACTACCGAACATGTGGAACAGTACTTGGTCGTTTATGTTTACAATATTAGAAAAACGTGAAATAAATTGTAAATGATGCTTTGTCCAATAGTATTAATTAAAGTTAATGCTGTTCAGAAAATTCATGATTCTGTGTTGTTTTTTAAATAAAATGTTACCGAGCGAGGTGGCGCAGTGGTTAGACACTGGACTCGCATTCGGGAGGACGACGGTTCAATCCCGCGTCCGGCCATCCTGATTTAGGTTTTCCGTGATTTCCCTAAATCGCTCCAGGCAAATTCCGGGATGGTTCCTTTCAAAGGGCACGGCCGACTTCCTTCCCCGTCCTTCCCTAATCCGATGAGACCGATGACCTCGCAGTCTGGTCTCCTTCCCCGAAACAACCAACCAACCAAATAAAATGTTACGGTGTTTTGGAGCGGGTCCTTCTGCGTGTGATATATCTAGAAGATGGTCCTGTACATATCGACTGTTTCGCTGCGACTCGAATAGCATCCACTTGTTACCGACAACAACAGCAAAGAAGAAACAATTCTTGAAACACGGTATGCGTCCCCATTTTGCAAATTTTTAGAAAATAATCCCATTAAGGCCCCCTTCCTATCCTCTACCAGAAAGTATTCAGAAAATGATATCAGCTTTCTAAATGTACCGATTTTTCGCGTGGTCGGCGCTCTTTCCCGTAACTGATAGGCACAGGTTCGACTTTGAGATATAATACGCAGGAACTACCGTGGTTTTTTTTTATTTGATCTTGCATATGTCAACACTTTTCGTGCATGTTTAAGCATTTCTCAGGCCCATTTGGATGCATATGTTAAGATTTTTATGATGCATATAGTCCGTTCTCCACTAATTATTTTTCTTAACTTGAAAGAGAACAACGGTGCAACAATCCATGCTGAGTTGGCGAACGTGTGCGCCAGCAATGCACCATCATAGGACGCAGTAGCTACGGGGACGCAGTCTCTTCCGGTGTGGTCAGACAAGTCTGTATGACGAAGAACGAAGTGGCAGACCATCTGTCTATGTGAAGATGTCAACTGGAGGACGAGGTACTCGGAGACGGGCGGATCACACTCGCGGCGACCGCGTAAGAAGCGAAATGAAATCATGGATCAACCGTGGACGTGTTAAGCGACGTTTTAAATAAGTGACGGGTCGTTGCCCACTGAGTTCCGCGACTGCTCACAACCCCAGCGCAGGACACGAGTCACACATTCCTTAGGGACACGTTCATTAGGCTATCAAATACTGCGTCATCCACGGAATTCTCCTTACATGGCGCCCGACGCATTCTTTCTGTTAACTTCGGCTTAAGAAATCATTGCGGCCGGCCGGAGTGGCCGTGCGGTTCTAGGCGCTACAGTCTGGAACCGAGCGACCGCTACGGTCGCAGGTTCGAATCGTGCCTCGGGCATGGATGTGTGTGATGTCCTTAGGTTAGTTAGGTTTAATTAGTTCTAAGTTCTAGGCGACTGATGACCTCAGAAGTTAAATCGCATAGTGCTCAGAGCCATTTGAATCAAACCATTGCGTGGCAGACATTTCCAGAAGGACTAAGAGGTAATTTTGGAGGTGGAACGTTCCTGAGCACTCAAAATGTAGACTTCAACAACCAAGGCCTTCGGCATTTCATCTATCGCTGTGAAAAACGTATAATATTGAAGGGTGAATATGTGGAGGATGTTTCGTGGTCGCAGCTTGATTTTCTCTTTTTTATCCCGCCTGCAAGGCGGCGCGTGGGTCTGCTCCTGTAAAGTGAAGGGTAGGCCGAATGTAGGAAGCTAGGAGGAGCAGGTGAAGTTGAACTCTCGCTACTGCAATTAAAGTAAAAGTGGCTTTTCTATATCTCAACACAATAATAAACGTGAATACATAACTTTGCACTGAGGAGCACGTAGGTGCGAAGCCGTATGTATCAAAGCTAACAGAAGTGAGACAGGCAAAATCTGTAGTGGCTCGCCCACTATGAAAATGAAACAATGTTGGTTGGTCGTCTGCTCGTCATCAAGTGGGCTGAATCTGGAGCGGCGCTCGTAGAGCTGCACAGCGCCGGCTAGAGGGCGCTGTCGTCGGTGTGGATCGTCCGCTCTTGTAGTGGCAACCTAAGAACTTGTACCTACGCCGTGGCATCGTAGCTATTGATACCACATTCTCGAAGTGATGATTAAAACTTTATGACCATCCCCGTATATGAGACACAATGACGTCCCGTCTAAAGTAGCCATTAGGTTAATCATGGGCAGAATTTTGGAGTAATTTAATGACAGTGTGGCATCGTACAGCTATGAACTCCTGAGCTCTGACCTTTTATTTGCATGTGCCTCCACCTCGCTGTTTGAAGCGTCGCCAAGCCCGAGGATGACGTCGCACGCATCCTTGGACCATTACAGAGGGAGGTTGCACACACCTTTAAGAAAAATGTCAAACTTAAGCGTCGAAACGGGTGGCAAGTACAGTGTTTCGAAAAAGTGACTCATAATTCTGTAGCGTAGTGTATTTGCACCTTTAACTGCGAAACTATACACCTAACATTTCTGGATGTTCCTGTAATTCCGGCCTCGGTGGCCAAGCGCTTCTAGGCGCCTCAGTCCGGAACCGCGCGACTGCTACGGTCGCAGGTTCGAATCCTGCCTCGGGCATGTATGTGTGTGATGTCCTTAGGCTAGTTAGGTTTAAGTGGTTTTAAGTTCTATGGGACTGATGACCTCAGATGTTAAGTACCATAGTGCTCAGAGCCATTTTTTTTTAATATCTTATGGGACTTAACTGCTAAGATTACCAGTCCCTAAGCTTGCACACTACGTAAACTAAATTATTCTAAGGACAAACACACACACCCATGCCCGAGGGAGGACTCGAACCTCCGCCGGGACCAGCCGCACAGTCCATGACTGCAGCGCCTCAGACCGCTCGGCTTATCTCGTGCGGCTCAGAGCGATTTGAACCATTTGTTCCTGTTCCTGTAATACGTGTTTTCTCAAGTTATCGGTGTAATTTTAACTATTCCCGCACCCTGTACATGTGAATTTTTTACTTTCGTATATTATTTTTGTGATGGTACAGCACTAGTTCGGATTCAAGAAGAAGAAAAACGTCGATCTTTAACCACAGTAGAAAAATTCACAGGACCTCAACGAAAACTAAAAACTACACACTCGACACATACGAAGCAGACCACTTGCACTACAATACGTCAGGCATCGAGCAGAATAAGAAGTGTTTCTCATCTGTCTCCTAGCGCTCTGGCTGTTCTGTGGAGCCCCAATTGCTCCCCCTGGCCAAGACACAAGTTGTGATCGCCGCGCCACTGCACTCGGTAAAGCATTTGCAAAACGACTTTCGTCATGCTATTGGTGTAGTGAATTCAGTTCATTAAATTAGTTGTTTCGATATGTTGGTGAGTGGTCCAGTGGGAGTGTAGTCATCGCGACTTGGAAGGGCTAGGAGAGCAGAGCCTTGCGTCCAAGTGAGCAGGAAATGAGCGGCCCCCTGTGCAGCTGTGCGCTCGGCTCATTTGAATGGCTCGCGAATATAAGGCGCTCGCCCCGCCGCCGCTGCGCCTTTCAACGTCTCTCCGGGACTTGGCTGAGCTCTCTTTTGAATGGATGCCGCAGCAGCAGCAGCAGGCAGCGGCAGCGGCAGCAGGCGTGTGATGTTTACAGGGACCACGCCCTCTGTAAATTGAGTTGTGCGGCCTGCGGCTGCCCCAGGGGTGTCGAGTGGACAGGGGTGCGCAAAGCGCGCCAGCCGCAATAGCTGGGCCCTGCTCAGCTCTACGTGTACATCCCTGCCCACGTGCGCGCTCTCCCCTCTTACCCCCTCCCCCACCCGCTCCCACTCCGCTCCCTTCACTCCCATTAGCGTGATTGAATATTGTAGCCTGCGGCGGCGCTACCTCCGCTTCCTTCTGCCCAAATAGCAGCCAATTAGTTTATCGTTTCCATTTCCGTGCGTGGAGACTCAACAAACGATAATGAAAAGCAATGATAGAAATATTATTACCGTCGCTGTCCTCCTGACTAAAGGGCAAACCAACGCACATTTCGGGGATCTTGGAAGTAAAAATCTGTAGATAATGAAATATCCAACCGTTCATGATGCTAATTCCCTCCTACAGCGCTCCACATGTTTTGTCGCCCTAAATATACATTGCTTATTTAGGGTTGAAGTCACAGGTTACCAGACAGTCGTACACACAACACTTACATGATGTATTAACTGACATAAATTGACCTGACGGTGGGGGTTGTAAGTATGCTGTTCAGGTTTTTACGTTGGTAGCGCTCTGTATGAAAATCACTGAGTGTGTTGTCTGCAGTCTGTGGCTGGTTGGCATTGTTGGAATATTGGCTATTGGAGTGTTGGGCAGTTGGATGTGAACAGCGCGTAGCGTTGCGCTGTTGGAGGTGAGCCGCCAGCCGCCAGCAGTGGTAGATGTGGACGTCGCTATAAGCGGACGATCTGGACTTGTGTCCGTCAGAAAAAGGAAATTTGTAAAGATCGATGTCATGATTTGATATATATATATATCTTTTATTTATCTGGCAGTATTGGCGCTCGCTGTATTGCAGTAGTTCGAGTAACGAAGATTTTTGTGAGGTAAGTGATTCATGAAAGGTATAGGTTATTGTTAGTCGGGGCCATTCTTTCATAGGGGTTATTGAAAGTCAGATTGCGTTGCGCTGAAAAAAAATGTGTGTCAGTTTAGTGTTCATCAGAATAAGTAAGGAGAGAACTGTCTGAGTACGTTCAATTTTATTCAGCTGTCTTTGTGTCAGATGACGTAGTTTACCAGCACAGTCATTGGTAATTTTTCGAAGGGGACGTTTCAAGTTTAAGCCTCTCAAACGCATGCTGGAAATAAAACAAATTGTGGCTGGTAAGCAGACTTGTTTCAATCGTAACCACACTCTCTTTTCACCTAAACAATCCCAGTTCTGTTGTATGAAAATCTGTGTGTAGTGTTGTCTTTGTTGAGTGTAAGAAATTAACTTCGGCTGGAATTGCACTCTCTGAAACCGTTTCTTCGTTCACTTAAAATAGTCTTAGAACCCAGAGATTCACTTTCAAATTTTTACAATCAGGAACATACTAGACCTGAGAAAAATAAATTAAAACACCCAGAAGGGGAAAACGAAGGAAGTGAAAAATTCCCGGGTAAAGACGGTATTATGTGATCTTGTTTCAGTTAATCATGGGTAGAATTGTGGAGTAATTTAATGACAGTGTGGCAGTGAGGCAAGTTTACAAAGCACTTTGGTACTGCGAGATCGCTTACCAGTGTGACGCTGCACACACACACACACACACACACACACACACACACACACACACACACACCTCTGGCCTTGAAGCTTGCACTCATTCGGATGGGAAGGCTGTCTTTAGGCCATTGTATCCTTTCCTGAGGCAAGCTCGCCCACATTTGTTGTAACTCGTCCTTGATATATTGGATCCTGGCTCTGGGACGAAGTTGACACCCGTGTTGGCCTCACAACGTTCTATCGGGGACAGATATGGCGACCTCGCAGGCCGCTAGAGTACCTCAACATCAAGCAGTTAGTTTCTAGAGCCACTTCCTACGTGTGGACGAGCACTGTCTTATTGAAAAATGGCATCACTCTACTCTGGGATGAGAGGCAACTCACGAGTACGCTGGATATCCGTGACGGTCCGTTGTGCCGTTAGAATTCCCTTGACCAATACCGGCCGTAACCTGAAGTAATACCTGACCGTTGCCCACACCACAATAATAGTAATAACAGCAAACACGGAAGATAGCACACGAACTGCTGAAACGTAATGGGTAGTAAACAAACTAATTCTATGAGGTTCATTCAAATGAAACCTGGTCAGTGCATCTTTGTCTTACACTTAAGGTGGCACCACGTGACTGCGGGTATGGTGGCGCCGTCTACTGGCAGAGAGACTGACGCGGGCGCGCCGTTTGATGTTGCATAGCGCCAGTGTGGTTTCACACCGAAGAGAAGGTGCTCACACAAGTTATCGTCCACTACCGAACATGCAGGCGAGCAAGCAGGAACAGCGAGGAGTGATTCGATCTTTGACGGCCGAGGGAGTTTGAGGCAGTGAAATGTATCGACAGATGAAGGCTGTGTGCGGTGGGTACAGTCTGAGTCGTTCAAGTGTTGTGGAACGGCGCAAACGATTCCTTGAGGGGCGCAGAGTCACTGGAAGGCGATGCTCGTCCTGGACAGGCCCATCGTGTCATCACACCGGAAATGGTTGCAGAAGTGAATGCTTTAGTCTTGGATAACCGCAGAATCACCGTGGACGAGATCCATCGGTTACTGGGTATTAGCGTGGGCACCACCCACACCATAATGCATCAACACTTGAACTTTCGATGGTCCCGGCGGAGGTTCGAGTCCTCCCTCGGGCATGGGTGTGTGTGTTTATCCTTAGGATAAAAAATGGTTCAAATGGCTCTGAGCACTATGGGACTCAACTGCTGAGGTCATTAGTCCCCTAGAACTTAGAACTACACTCCTGGAAATGGAAAAAAGAACACATTGACACCGGTGTGTCAGACCCACCATACTTGCTCCGGACACTGCGAGAAGGCTGTACAAGCAATGATCACACGCACGGCACAGCGGACACACCAGGAACCGCGGTGTTGGCCGTCGAATGGCGCTAGCTGCGCAGCATTTGTGCACCGCCGCCGTCAGTGTCAGCCAGTTTGCCGTGGCATACGGAGCTCCATCGCAGTCTTTAACACTGGTAGCATGCCGCGACAGCGTGGACGTGAACCGTATGTGCAGTTGACGGACTTTGAGCGAGGGCGTATAGTGGGCATGCGGGAGGCCGGGTGGACGTACCGCCGAATTGCTCAACACGTGGGGCGTGAGGTCTCCACAGTACATCGATGTTGTCGCCAGTGGTCGGCGGAAGGTGCACGTGCCCGTCGACCTGGGACCGGACCGCAGCGACGCACGGATGCACGCCAAGACCGTAGGATCCTACGCAGTGCCGTAGGGGACCGCACCGCCACTTCCCAGCAACTTAGGGACACTGTTGCTCCTGGGGTATCGGCGAGGACCATTCGCAACCGTCTCCATGAAGCTGGGCTACGGTCCCGCACACCGTTAGGCCGTCTTCCGCTCACGCCCCAACATCGTGCAGCCCGCCTCCAGTGGTGTCGCGACAGGCGTGAATGGAGGGACGAATGGAGACGTGTCGTCTTCAGCGATGAGAGTCGCTTCTGCCTTGGTGCCAATGATGGTCGTATGCGTGTTTGGCGCCGTGCAGGTGAGCGCCACAATCAGGACTGCATACGACCGAGGCACACAGGGCCAACACCCGGCATCATGGTGTGGGGAGCGTTCTCCCACACTGGCCGTACACCACTGGTGATCGTCGAGGGGACACTGAATAGTGCACGGTACATCCAAACCGTCATCGAACCCATCGTTATACCATTCCTAGACCGGCAAGGTAACTTGCTGTTCCAACAGGACAATGCACGTCCGCATGTATCCCGTGCCACCCAACGTGCTCTAGAAGGTGTAAGTCAACTACCCTGGCCAGCAAGATCTCCGGATCTGTCCCCCATTGAGCATGTTTGGGACTGGATGAAGCGTCGTCTCACGCGGTCTGCACGTCCAGCACGAACGCTGGTCCAACTGAGGCGCCAGGTGGAAATGGCATGGCAAGCCGTTCCACAGGACTACATCCAGCATCTCTACGATCGTCTCCATGGGAGAATAGCAGCCTGCATTGCTGCGAAAGGTGGATATACACTGTACTAGTGCCGACATTGTGCATGCTCTGTTGCCTGTGTCTATGTGCCTGTGGTTCTGTCAGTGTGATCATGTGATGTATCTGACCCCAGGAATGTGTCAATAAAGTTTCCCCTTCCTGGGACAATGAATTTACGGTGTTCTTATTTCAATTTCCAGGAGTGTAGTTAAACCTAATTAACCTATGGACATCACACACATCCATGCCCGAGGCAGGACTCGAACCTGCGACCGTAGCGGTCTCACGGTTCCAGACTGCAGCGCCTAGAACCGCACGGCCACTTCGGCCGGCCCTTAGGATAATTTAGGTTAAGTAGTATGTAAGCTTAGGGACTGATGACCTTAGCAGTTAAGTCCCATAAGATTTCACACACATTTTTTGAACTTTCGAAAAATCTGTGCGCAATGCGTTCCCCATCAACTGACGGCCGAACAGCGCAATACTCGAATGGCGCTGTGTTTCAATCATCTGCAACGTTATTATGAGAAGGAATTCAGAGCAAGCAGTGGACATCTCCGCCTCCAAAGAAATCAAAGCCCGTGCACACCAGTTTTGGTAATGTCATTATGTTCTCCTTTTTTGACCAGAAGGACCAACTACTTGTTCCTGGAACGGGGAACCACCATCAGTGCCCAGCGTTATCACGCCACTTTACAGAACCTTAGACGACCCATCAAGTCGAACCGCCTAGGCATGTTGTCATGTTGTCCAATGGCTTTATACTCCTGCATGATGATGCCCGCCCACACACGGCCAATGCGGTGAAGACGACATTGCAGCATTTTCGGTGGGAAACGCTGGAACATCCACCATACAGTCCCGACCTTTCACCATATGACTTTGTACCTGTAAAACAAGCTATTCGCGGCCATCGATTCGTTGGGTTCAGGCCTGGGTGCGACAGCAGCCTACTAGCTTCTTCACGGATGAAATCGACCGGCTAGTGTCGCAATGTGATAAATGTACCAACAGTTTTGGCGACTATTTTTGAGTATGTGTACTGCGTATAACTACATTTTTGAGTTAATAAAATCGTTACCGTTACTTTCCACTAGGGACCGGGTTTCATTTGAATGCCCCTTATATTATCTTTTGTACAAGATAGAAGCATTATTCACTTTTTTGCCATCACGGAAAAGATTAATATCTCCATGATTTCATCTTAGCCCCCACCCACACCCCATCCTCCCTCCCTTCCCCCCCCCCCCCCCCGCCTCTCACTCTCTCTCTCTCTCTCTCTCTCTCTCTCTCTCTCTCTCTCTCTCTCTCTCTCTCCTTCTTTCTTTCTGTCTGTCTTTCTCTCTGTCTCTCTGTAAATCTGTCTTCACATGAACTGTAGCCTTGTGGAACACTTTTTGTAATGTGTTTCTCCCCAAGCGCATATCTGCAATTTCGATCCTCGGGGACTCCGTTACAAGGTGCTCAGTAGTACTCAGTCGTGTCGGGGAGATCATTGGTTTTCGAGCCTAGGTTTGATAGGATTATTTGCTTATTTCGTCTGTACATAGAATAGCCGTGTGTTTGCGTGTCGCTAAAGAAGTACTGAAATAAATCTGCGACCCACTAGTGATACACGAGAAGATGACGACGCTGCTTCTCCGTGTTTTCACACTCGAGAACATTCCGCGGCAGGGTGGTCCTGAGTGTGAGTTCTTCACGAAGGTGGTGAGTCACCGCGGCCTAAGTAAACGCTGTCCCTCTCTCCGCGTCCCGCCCAGCGCTTGTTTTCCAGGCTGTAAACTCAGGTCCGCGCAGCTGCGGCCGTGAGGAACGAGCCAGCTGTTACGTATGGCTCCGCACATCTCGACCAACGTCAACATTTGCGCCATTTGCGTCTCTCATGTTTAGGGTTGGCAGGGAGCACTGCTACGCAGAAAATAGAGCATTGCCGCACATCATCTTCGTCGTGTTGAGCCCTATTTATGTAGTCTGGTGAATTGTACACTCATGCTCGTAAATTAAGGATAATGCTGATACATGGTGAAACAACACTGTGGTGGGTGGTTTGCGGTTTTAAATCACCTCGGGGTACGACCATGCGGTGCATTTGACGCGTGGTCGTCGCACGGTGGCGCTGACAGCAGTCCACATACACAGCGGTGTGTTGGTGCATGTTAGAGTACGGTGCAGCGAGTAAGTGTGCAGACGTTTTCAGATGTTCTAATGGTGACTATGTGTTCAAAATGGCTCAAAGAACACACATTGATGACGTTATGAGGGGTAGAATACCAGCGACAGGAGGCTGGTCAAACACAGCAGGTCGTAGCATGGGTCCTCCGCGTGCCACAAAGTGTGATCTCAAGATTATGGCAACGATTCCAGCAGACAGGAAACGTGCCCAGGCGCTACAGTACGGGACACCACAAAAAGACCGATATCTCACCATCACTGCCCGCAGACGGCTCGGGACCTTACCGCAGCCACTTTAACAGTTGGCTCCAGACACTCAGTCTACAGACACTGAACAGACGGTTTATTCGCCCGGAGACCCGCAAGGTGCGTTTCACTGAGCCCTGGTCACAGGAGAGCCCGTAAAGCCTGGTGTCAAGAACACAGTACATGGTCATTGGAACAGTGGTCACAGGTTATGTTCACGGACGAGTCCAGGTATAGTCTGAACAGTGATTCTCGCCGGGTTTTCATCGGGCGTGAACCAGGAACCAGATACCAACCCCTTAATGTCCTTGAAAGGGACCTGTATGAAGGTCGTGGTTTGTTGGTGTGGGGTGGTATTATGGTTGGTGCACGTACACCCCTGCATGTTTTTGACAGTGGAACTATAACAGGTCAGGTGTATCGGGACGTCATTTCGCACCAGTATGTCCGCCTTTTCAGGGGTGCAGTGGGTCCCACCTTCCTCGTGATGGTTGATACAAAAGATATCAGTTGAATGGAGTGGCCTGCCTGTTCTCCATACGTAAACCCCATCGAGCACGTCTGGGATGCTCTCGTTCGACGTATCGCTGCACGTCTTCAAGCCCCTAGGACACTTGAGGAGCTCCGACAGGCACTGGTGCAAGAATGGAGGCTATACCCAGCAGTTGCTCGACCACCTGATCCAGAGTATGACAACCCGTTGTGCGGCCTGTGTACGTGTGCATGGCGATCATATCCTATGTTGATGTCGGGGTACATACGCAGAAAACTGTGGCGTTTTGTAGCACATGTGTTTCGGGACGGTTTTCTCAACTTATCACCAATGCCGTGGACTTACAGATCTGTGTCGTGTGTGTTCCCTATGTGCCTTTGCTATTAACGCTAGTTGTGTGGCACCACATTCTGCAGTTATCCTTAATTTACGAGCATGAGTGTAGTTCCAACGGTCACAAGTTCATTAAACTACTACTTCATTTAGACCATAGCCGATTTCTCGGCTGCTAACATCATATCATTCTGGTTCGTAGCGAAAAGCATCTAGCAAGCAAGGCTGTTACGACCGATATACACTTCTGTGCAAAACGTAAGGAAGAAAGGAATATACGCGTGAAGTATCAGTGCCAAGTGACGTAGCTCCGATGGAACTTGAACGATAGATAGAAAGAACTGCTACAGTTTACCCCAGAAGGTAACTGAAAAAAATACACAATGAGACGAAAAGAAATTACACTTTCAGTCAAAGACCGGAATTACATGGAGCTAATCACGATTTTTGAAGGTCCTCTGGTCTTTACAAACGGTATGACATGGTTCTTACAAGGGAACCTCCCCATCGCACCCCCCTCAAATTTTGTTATAAGTTGGCACAGTGGATAGGCCTTGAAAAACTGAACACAGATCAATCGAGAAAACAGGAAGAAGTTGTGTGGAACTATGAAAAAATAAGCAAAATATACGAACTGAGTAGTCCATGCGCAAGATAAGCAACATCAAGGATAACGTGAGCTGAGCAGCGCCGTGGTCCCGTGGTGAGAATGAGCAGCTGTGGAACGATAGGTCCTCGGTTCAAGTCTTCCCTCAAGTGAAATTTTACTTTCTTTATTTTCGCAAAGTTACGATCTGTCCGTTCATTCATTAACGTCTCTGTTCACTGTAATAAGTTTAGTGTCTGTTTTGCGACCGCACCGCAAAACCGTGCGATTAGTAGACGAAAGGACGTGCGCCTCCAATAGGAACCGAAAACATTTGATTGCAAGGTCATAGGTCAACCGATTCCTCCACAGGAAAACATGTCTGATATATTCTATACGACACTGGTGACGGCACGTGCGTCACATGACAGGAATATGTTGTCGACCCACAAAACTTGCACACTTGGCGAATGGGTAAAAAGATTCTTCTACCCTGCCCGATTTAGGTTTTCTTGTGGATGTGATAATCACTCCCAAAAAAGTGATGAAAACATAAGAGTTTGTCACATAAACTGCAACAAATGAATGCAACAGTTTCACAGTCGCACAGTTTCCCTGTGCTCCGTCAAAACATATGTTTTTTTACGTTTTCAAATGTTTCCGTGTGTAGACCGTCAAATCCTGCATATGTCCAAGCAAATCTGAACATGTCCTGGAATTTTGGAAAGCGAAGTTTATTATGTGTGAGTGCCTGAACTTTGATAATTGTCTGAAAATAAAAAATTAAAATTTTCACTCGAGGGAAGACTTGAACCAAGGACCTCTCGTTCCGTAGCTGCTCACGCTAACCACGGGACCACGGCGCTCGTAAGTTCACGCTCTCGTTGTTGTTGCCTAGCTTGCACATGGACTACTCAGTTCGTATATTTTGCTTAATTTTTTCATAGTTCCACACAACTTCTTCCTGTTTTCTCGATTGATCTGTGTTTAGTTATTCAAGGCCTATCCCTGTGCCAACTTATAACTAAATCTGAGGGGGTGCGATAGGGAGCTTCCCTTGTTAGTAAGGTGTATGATCACCACGTAGGGCAGCACTCGCTCTCCAACATGCTCCTACGCTAGCCGCAAGGCTGGCAAGTACTTGTGTTAAAGCATTTCATCCCGTCACCAGCGCGCTTGACAAGTGCTGGATCGCCGTGCACTTGTGTATACGGGAATACGTCTCTCTGCGGAATCGCTCTGTTGCTCGACATGGAGCCGAGGGAGCGGGCAGGCAGTCCATTCCTCGTACGTCCACTCCATACAAGAGCTCCTCCGACTGCGATGTTTGATGCGGTCGCGCATTGTCATCCACAAAAATGACGTCAGGGCCAAATACACCGCTGAAGAGACGACGTGGGGAAAGGGTACAGCCTCACAATAACGTTGACCCCGAGTGTACCGTGTTCAAAGATGTGGAAGTTACGGCAAGCAAGAAAGAATGAATTGATTGTTGGTGTTAATAACGATCATCCTCCTTTACCTCCTCTGCATTACTGCAGATGACGTGTCACTGAGCACATTTGTTCTGTGCATGCAGTACACGTGAGGCGCCTAGTTGTTTCCACTGCACTGTGTGTAATACGAAGGTTCTGTTATAGTTCACTAACCTGCTGTTTTCATGTTGATGTCACCAGCGCAGAAAACAGCACGCAGGTGGTAGGTTCTGTATCTTGAGGCTGAAACTGACTTTTAGCGAGGTTCTGTTCTGAAATAATGTATCACTTCTTTAGGATGCCACTCGCTTACTTCAATATAGCCACACGAGAAGACTACATGATCTTAATATAGCACCTTCTGATACAGCAAAGTACATGATCAAACACAATGTTTACGAAAATGTATCTTTACACTATTTGTGGCACGTGTCTGTGCCTCATGACTACCGGAGTGAATCTTTTAATACTGAATACTGGCAAACACCTCCTGCGACAGTGTCTGTTCTTCTCGACTGCCTAATCCAGAGTGACGAACAGCCCGAAACACTTTGCGTGCCATACCAGAAAAGGCGTGACCCGCACGTGACACGCTTCGTCAGCAATTTCGTCAGTCTTTTGTTTTTGATCTAAATTGTTTTTAATAATTCTAAAATGACTGATAGCTGTTGAGAGACATTTATATTAAAAAATGAAGTCATTCCAATGAGTAGTTTAACAAATAATAATAACTATACTTAAACGTTTTGGCGCCCTTGCTCCGAACACAGCACCCAATCACAGAGCAGTAGCATTATGCAGGCGGTCTTTCTCACGGGAATGGTACCGAATCTAACATCTGTCACAGGTATCTCACACCTCATTTCGTCATCTATATACTTCTTGCATCTCCACTGCTCTGGGGGCAGCTTCTTGGAGTCCAATATGATGGCTGACTATGCCAGAAATATTACAAAGTCGAGTACGCTTATGCGACAGTATGCTGTCCCACAACACAACACTTGGGCCATCAAACCATCATGTTCGAAAATGCAGTCGTACCATCATATGGCGAGATGTGGGTACACGTAATGCATCCAGCGGTTGCGCTTTAACATGAGCTATTGTTATTTTGTATTGCCAGTTACTACAGTGGCTTCTTTGAATAATCACAAAGATAATCCAATGTGTTTTTTATTTGGTTGTGCAAAGGCTGCAGTGTCTCTAATGACCTCGTCACTGTCGGGCATGTTCTTTGGAAAGCGTACGGCGACTGCCTTCCCAACGTTTCCGCAATTCTAGTAATGCTCCGTTTCTGGTGAACCCTTCGTTGAAGGAGCTGCATACGGTAATTCTCCTTTCTTTTCTTGCGTTTGTTTTCATTTTTGCGCGTAATCTACCATGGGCCAGGTTCAAAATTCTTATCTTTAACTGTCCGTACGTTTTACTTCAGGAGGCGCCACAGGTTCCAACGTACATCTTGTCGCACTAGTCAGGGTGAGAGAGCAATTTCTGCAGAAAATGGCTTACCCACGGCGTATCAGGTTTTCCATATTAAAACTTAACACTGAAAAGTGACCATCCCAGTACTGGCCCAAGCTGAAGCACCAGTCTGAAACCGTCGCCTCCTGCTGCAATTCTGAACACGTTTCATCAATTTTTTCGGTGTAGATTGTACGTGATTTTTGAACTGCACCGTAAAGAACAATTGAGCTGCTTCAAAAATACTGGTTGTGCATGAGTGATCTCGTCCCCATGGACATACTATATTGCCTGGTTTTCGACTTTCGAAAGCACGGGTAATATTCTTTGAAAAAAATATCCTTTTCAAGTTAATGTGTAGCGACAAATTTGTGCCAGCCAGCTGCTCGAAACCAGATGTGCTGTTTATTACGAAAACTGGCCTTGACCGCTGGGCTATATAACCACTCCTCCAGAGCGGACTCCCACTCTCTTAGTCACTGACACTTCCACTTGTGATTTCCCAACACCATTACGAGCTATGTTGGAATAGAACAGCACCACTGAGAATGGAGTCGGTGGAAGGCTGTGGATCACCCTGCCACAAACAATATTTACGAACTAATTAAATATTACCAAATGATATGAATGTATCGAATTTTCAATAAAAACAGCATATTCATTACATTGCGATTCCCGCAGATATGAACGGCTTGCATTTTCGTTGATTTCAACTGCATCTATCCATTCATTTCATTGCATTTAATATCAGTTCATATTTACAGAAATATTAACGTGTTCAACTACTGTGATTACATTATGGAACTGTTGTATGCAATTGATTGGGTACATTTAGTTTGGTATTCATATCGAAAAACTGATGGGAAAGGCAGTGTAGCGTGTTACGATCCGCTTGCATAAACTCAGCTGATAGTGATATATTATGTGTAATATTTGTCCGTTGTCACAACTCACGTGTTGGCCTTGTTACTTTCTCTCCTCAATCGCGGATTAGCGGCATCCTGCTGAACTGGTAGTGTGAGAGTATCGCCTGATGTATATGCAACCCTGTTGTATCTTACGCGTATGGAGTAGCCTAACTAACAGGCGCGGGGCACATTAGTTACTCCATATAGTACCAGCAGCTTCTGCTTTGACATTAGCATGCCGAGGAAATTACGTCTTCTTTTATTTTCAACTTGTCTTACGCTCGTCACAATGTTATTGACTAAGAGCGAACATCGTGTAAATCGAAATGATTTGGTGCTGTAGGAAATTTTTGTTTTGATTTTTCTTTTAATCGAGAGACGGCTCAGATTAGCGCATTCAGTTCTCCCTTCATTACTTTAATGTTCATTTGTACATTTTATAGTTACGAGAACTTTTCGTTACCCTTGCAGTAGCAGTCATTGCCTGTTTTGTTAATATAAGACGCCGGTGATCAGCGGCAGCTACTTCCACCAATGCTGTCAAAGGAGGCCGTTGGATCTACTACTACGGATGTTGAGCGTACGTTAGTGTATGATCTTTACTGTCTTTTTATATCCTTTTTGATGTGTGGCAACAGTTTCTAGAGCTTACTGTAACTTACATATCTCTTTTCTTTCTTTTTCAGGTGAGTCTAGTGCATTGACTGGGAAGGCACGCTACCAATACGTAAGTTATTTGTAACATTACCTCATAACTTCCAATTTTGGTAATTTATGAGTACTTTCCCACACTTCCGAGTAGGAACACATGGCGTTTCCCTATCAATATTCCACATTACGTAATTACTTGTCAGAAAAGGATTTGACCATGTAGAAGGCAAGCGTCATACGCTCTGCAACCGTATGAAGATTAAAGAAATTGCGTTTGTAGCTTTCGTTGTTTTTTCAGTTAGTTGATCATTTGTTGTTAATGTTTATAAATAGGTATGCGGTGGTATGTTTTTTGCAACAAGGGCCATACCAAAGGCAATATGCTATTCTCAAAACTCCAAAAATTAACTTTCCGAACATACCAACCACGTCCATATTCCGTAGTGAGAAAGTGCCGTAGTATGTGACCCAGTTCTATTTGTAGCATAATTCTTGAACATACTGTTCCAACGATAGTGACCTGCGTCTGATGAGTTGACTTCCAGGACAACCACAACGCAATTTGAAAACACGGAAAATACAAAAGTCAGTTCGTGCTCTTAACACATACTACTCTAAGAGCTATGGACAGGATTAGTAATGAGGATTCTGTTTTTCTAGACTTTCGAAGTACTATAGCGTCACTACCATGCCAATCACTACAAAAGGAAAATACTTTCGTGCTGGACATTTTAGCGTTTGTCTTGAAAATTTCTCGGCAGGCCGAATACAGCACGTAATTGTGGTCGGAGATTCTTTACAGAAATCGAAGTGATTCTGAGTGTAATTTTTTATTTGACCTTCAAAAAATCTCATCTTAGTTCGAAGATTGGCAACCAGCTCTTAATGTAACGAGAAGCTCACTTCCGCACTTTATGAATCTGGTTACACAATCTGCATGTCACACCTGGAGTTAGTCTTGCAAGTGTGGGGGAGTAACTGTATATGCAAATAGAAATCGAAAAACCCATACAAATTCAGTTACATTTAAAGAAAATGGCGTGCTTGGAGCTTTGGTAGAATACCGGGTAACACCCTACGGAAGAGATTATTTACGAAAAACTTCTTAGACATATACTCTCAAGGAGACCTATGCAGGAGCCATGTCAGTTTACGTAATAAGGTGTGTCTAGCATATAAAGAGAAGGACGAAGCACATGGCATATGGTTACGTAACTGCTCGTTGAGTATAGGATAAATGACAAAAATTTATAGTGCAGACTTTTGCGGGAAGAGGGCTAATATACGACGAAAACTTACCTAGAAAATAATAACTACTAAATTTTTGGGGAGGGTTTACGGTTATTCTTCAGGATAGCTCTCGAAAAGACTATGAAAATAGTGTTGTGGTATTAACTGCTCTCACGGAGGCATAGAAGTAACCATTCGCATTAGGCAGCATCCGTGAATGTATGGTACAGCATAAATACTCTCTGCCACGCACTTTTTAGTGATTTGCGAATGACTGATGATGACTGCGAAATTAGAGAAATGAAGTTGCTCGTTTCTCCAGTGAATTATCCGGTTTTCAAACTGGAAAAGAGGGACCTAATGGTAATGTGTACGCTGAGCCACACACCTTATTGTGGCTTGCGAAAGTTAAAGTGGCGAAAATCTACAGTTGATCATTTGGAAACATTAAGATACACGCAATAAAAGCATGTAGGAATACAGAAGACCAAAATTACGCGATGGCCGCTGTAATTTCTTGACCATCAGGCTCATTGACGATAGAGGTGAATGTTCCGATTTACAAACAACTAAGACAGTCGGTCGTGAAAGACTTCATTGTATGAGGGTAAGGCACGCTTACAAGAGGCTTAGAAATGGTGTGTTGTCGTGAATGTCGTAGGGCAACATTGCCTGCCACGTAAGTTGCAGCCACATGATCGACAAAATTGCCGGCTACTCCTGCTCAGCATTGTTTATGGAGTACAGTACTGGGCCAAAAGTGTTTAGGCGGGCTGCAGTTTTGCCGCGAAATGAAACGAAAGCGAGCTACCGCAATAGAGCGCAGTTCTCAGCTTTCGCATTCCGCAAGGAAAAAAGTGAGCCAGAACACGAGAATTCAGGCTTTTTGGATGCGTTCATTTTTAAGTAACTGAACTGCTTCCGAAATTTTAATTCGTTAAATGATTATGGATACATACTTTTTCCAGAATTTCGCCAGAATGTTAACATATTTTTTGATAGTAAAAGCAGTGGTCTGAGACTTGTTAAGATCAATAACAATATGAGAGAGACTGTACACCAATTACGACTTGATTGGCTGTGGTGATTCATACTTTAGCTTGGTGTCCTTCTAAAGCACACATTTCACCGAAATGCCTCTTGGTACCATATGTTTGCAGTACTTTGGTAGAAGGAGTCAACGAATTCATTAAGACAAGTTTGAAATAACAGTGAAATGCAAAACTGTTGAGGCTTCGTGACCGCTTGTTGACTTATTGCTTGATGGCTTCTGTCTTGGGATCTTCGGCAGACATTTGTTTAAATCTTTCTGACATTTTGTCGACGCGAATGGCCAGATTGTCATAAAGACAGAGGTAGAATATGGCCCGGTCACGGAATATTTTCCACTGATGGTGGACAACATCGGTAAGATCTGGACCACAGCTATCTGCAGCAGTCTGATCCATCAGCAATATTGTCCGGCCATACCGCCGTTTATTGTAGCCAACTGCAGCAAATTTGACACCAACACAGTCGCCACACTATACTGCGTGGTTTTCGACTTTCAATAGCACAGGTAGAGTTCTTTGAAAAAAAAAAAACTTTTCAAGTTAATATGTAGTGACAAATTCGTGACAACCAGCTACTCGAAACAAGATGTGCTGTTTATTGCGAGGCTGGCCGGAGTGACCGAGCGGTTCTAGGTACTACAGTCTGGAACCGCGCGACCGCTACGGTCGCAGGTTCGCATCCTGCCTCGGGCATGGATGTGTGTGATGTCCTTAGGTTAGTTAGGTTTAAGTAGTTCTGAGTTCTAGGGGACTGATGACATTAGCAGTTACGTCACATTGTGCTCAGAGCCATTTGAACCATTTTTTTGTTTATTGCGAAGACTCGCCTTGACCGCTGGGGTATATAACCACTTCTCTTTGCTTTAAAATCTGGTCCATATAAACGCATCTTTAGAAAGAGAGGTCTTTTTGTGAGGAAGAAATAGTGGTGAAACTTCGCAAACGACGTGTAGAGCGAAATAACACTTCGTGTCTTATTTGTGAAAGTGAACGCGGTTAGAAAACAAGCGTGGACAGATGTGCTGAATCCAGGTAGAGAATGCGGTGTAAGCGGACGCAGCTAGTTCGGACACGAGAGCATGGGCGGACGCGCAGACGATAGCGGCTGTGCGGAAGAGACACGCACGGCCTTGTGTGCTCGCGGGCCAGCTAGCAGCCATGTCCTCTGCTGTCTGGGTGGCCAGCGGCGCGCATCCTCCCTAGCCCTCCGTACCAGCGGGAATTCTCGCGGGATACGAGTTCCAGGGAGACGGGGCTGCCTACGGCGAAGTGAACCGGGAGGGACCAGCTCCCTCGGGAAGATATTTATCGATTCGCCATTTCCAGTCGCTGGAGGAGCGACCCGGCGTCGGTGTAGCTGCGTCCCTATAGTGGCAGTCGAGGTTACCGACAACTTGTTCCATAACATGAAGGGTTCACGGTATCCCTTTCAGAAATCGAAAATGAGACCACATCATTGCACAGCTGCTAGCATGAGTTTCTTAGAATTAGATACCTTAGGCGTTGCGAAGCAACTCAAATCGCTTGATACGGGCAAGTCTTCAGGTCCAGATTGTATACCGATTAGGTTCCTTTCAGATTACGCTGATACAATAGCTCCCTACTTAGCAATCATATACAACCGCTCGCTCACCGGTAGCTCTGTACCTACAGATTGGAAAATTGCGCAGGTCGCACCAGTGTTTAAGAAGGGTAGCAGGAGTAATCCATCGAACTACAGACCTATATCATTGACGTAGGTTTGCAGTAGGGTTTTGGAGCATATACTGTATTCAAACATTATGAATCACCTCGAAGGGAACGATCTATTGATACGTAATCAGCACGGTTTCGGAAAACATTGGTCTTTTACAACGCAGCTAGCTCTTTATTCGCACGAAGTAATGGCCGCTATCGACAGGGGATTTCAAGTTGATTTCGTATTTCTACATTTCCGGAAAGCTTTTGACACCGTTCCTCACAAGCGACTTCTAGTCGAGCTGCGGGCCTATGGGGTATCGTCTCAGTTGTGCGACTGGATTCGTGATTTCCTATCAGGAAGGTCGCAGTTCGTAGTAATAGACGGCAAATCATCGAGTAAAACTGAAGTGATATCAGGTGTTCCCCAGGGAAGCGTCCTGGGACCTCTGCTGTTCCTGATCTGTATAAATGATCTGGGTGACAATTTGAGCAGTTCTCTTAGGCTGTTGCTGTAATTTACCGTCTAGTAAGGTCATCCGAAGACCAGTATCAGTTGCAAAACGATTTAGAAAAGATTTCTGTATGGTGTGGCAGGTGGCAGTTGACGCTAAATAACGAAAAGTGTGAGGTGATCCACATGAGTTCCAAAAGAAATCCGTTGGAATTCGATTACTCGATAAATAGTACAATTCTCAAGGCTGTCAATTCAACCAAGTACCTGGGTGTTAAAATTACGAACAACTTCAGTTGGAAAGATCGCATAGGTAATATTGTGGGGAAGGCGAGCCAAAGGTTGCGTTTCATTGGCAGGACACTTAGAAGATGCAACAAGTCCACTAAAGAGACAGCTTACTCTACACTCGTTCGTCCTCTGTTAGAATACTGCTGCGCGGTGTGGGATCCTTACCAGGTGGGATTGCGGAGGACATCGAAAGGGTGCAAAAAAGGGCAGCTCGTTTTGTATTATCACATAATAGGGGAGAGAGTGTGGCAGATATGATACGCGAGTTGGGATGGAAGTCATTAAAGCAAGGACGTTTTTCGTCGCGGCGAGATGTGTTTACGAAATTTCAGTCACCAATTTTCTCTTCCGAATGCGAAAATATTTTGTTGAGCCCAACCTACATAGGTAGGAATGATGAATAAAATAAAATAAGAGAAATCAGAGCTCGAACAGAAACGTTTAGGTGTTCGTTTTTCCCGCGATCTGTTCGGGAGTGAAATGGTAGAGAGATAGTATGATTGTGGTTCGATGAACCCTCTGCCAAGCACTTAAATGTGAATTGCAGAGTAATCATGTAGATGTAGATGTGTAGATTTACTTTTACAGATTCTCGTGATGGTTTATAATAATGGACCAGGTGCATATATTGTCAATTGGCTCTGAGCACTATGGGACTTAACATCTGAGGTCATCAGTCCCCTAGAAGTTAGAACTACTTAAACCTAACTATCCGAAGGACATCACACATATCCATACCCGAATCAGGATCCGAACCTGCGATCGTACAGGTCGCGCGGTTCCAGACTGAAGCGCCTAGAACCGCTCGGCCACACTGTCCGGCCATATATTGTCATCTTGAGCCAATTTAGATGACGGTTCCAGTATTTTAAATCTGTTTTGCAGCTGATTTGCCTGTCAATAGTTACATAAGATGCTATATGAAGCATGACACATTATATTAAATAGAGGATTGGGAAGGAAAGGATAAGGATGGGTGGGAAACTCGTTACTTTGAGCCGGACAGGGCGTTGTGGTAATGAAATGGCGAATCTTGACAATTTTACCGGATTGGGACTCGAACCCGGATGCTCTGCCTCTCTAGAACGGTTGCCTTAACCGCCTCGACCATCCGGCCAGGCTGCTCCATCCGACCACCTACGTCATACACAATGCGAATTTTCGGGTCGATTCCGCGTATCGAATAAAGACTTTTTTTAGTGTTACCGTGCACCAAGATATACCTACTTTTTGAATTTTTTTGAAATACTGTGTGGTATGTTATCAACAAAAGTCAACCTGCTGATGAACACACACAGATTTTCTATAGGTTATGACGCAGGCAAAGGAAAAATCACTTCCCCTATGTACGAGGGTGAGTCAAATGAAAACCTTAAATTTGTAATAAGAAATCGAAATTTCGCGCCGTTATCCTGTAAGTTGGTAATCGTGCTACAAACAGCGTGCAGAATGGCCTGCAGGTGGCAGCATAGTGCATATGCACACACACCGTCGCAGTATCAGTATAAAGATGGCCGCCCCACTTGCGAGTTGCACCAGGGAAGGACAGTGTTCTGTTATTCGGCTTTTGCGTAGTGAAAGTGTGAAACGTCTTAAAATTCATCGACGAATGAAGGTTCAGTACGGTGATGCATGTTTGTCACAGCAGCAAGTCTACGAATGGAGCAGGACCTTCGCAAATGTTGTGACTTCAGTAGAAGATGCTCCTCGCTCAGGTAAAGGCACAGCGAGTTGTGACTCCACAGAACATTGCAGCAGTTGTTTGGACCACTCAAAGATGCAGTGGAAGGAAAGAAGTTCCGTTCTGGTGAAGAGGTACGCCACGCAGTGCATGTGTGGTTGCGCGGACTACCAAAAGAATTTTATTCTGAAGGAATGTATGCACTTTGTAAGCGCTGGAGGACTTGCATTGAGCTTGGGAGAGATTTTGTTGAAAAAAGATACAGCTTTGTACCACTTCTGCACAATAAATAATATTTAAAAAAATATTTAAGGTTTTCATTTGACTCACCCTCGTGTTAAAGGACTTTATCACATCTAAGTCTAATTGCGCGAGGTACACTGACCAATGATGACGCTTACGGTTTGTTATACAGAATGAGGACAGGTTACAGAGTAGTAAAGCACTGGTTCTCGTCATCAGCTGCGCTTTAAACATTAATTCTCAACTGTTCCTTCCTCATGTAGTCACAGAAGGAATAGTTTAGTGGCTTACATTTTTGCCGGACCGAAAGTCTTTGGACTTTAAGCGTCAAAGAACACGTTAACCGTCTAAGTAGAAAAGCAGTAATAACACACAGACGTGTTGCAGAGTTATAATGTTATCCTAATACAAAATTCCCCGAGACCGATGTTCGCAAATGCGTGCAATGGACGCTGCGACGCCGAATAAAAATTCACGAGCGCACCTGCTTGAGGATTCCCCCAGCGCCTCGGGCTGTGACCCCCGCAGTAACCTCGGAGAGTTTAAGGCCTCGGAACATGCATTTTAATTAGCGTGCTTTCTTGGCGGCACTGGAGAATTTTATACAGAAAAGAGGGGGTGTAGAAGCAGTCATATCCCTCAGGGCGACTTCAGGATTCTGCAAGGAGACTGCAAGCAAACTTATTTCTACAGTCGCCGTCATCTAGATACGAGGAAAAAGAATGCAGGAACTTTCAGTGAACAATTTCACTAGGCACAGCTGTCTTTCTTATTTATATTAAAAAACTAAAAACCCGCCTCGATTGCGAAAAAAGCACCTAGTGTTAACTGTTAACCCAGGTTTCGGCGTAGATAACTACACCTTCTTCAGAAAAACAATAAAAACGCACAAGTGCCTAAGAGGTCATTGTGGGTTTTATTGTTTTTCTGAAAAAGGTGTAGTTATCTACGCCGAAACCTGGGTTAACAGTTAACATTAGGTGCTTTTTTCGCAATCGAGGCGGGTTTTTAATTTTTTAATATATTAACCAACGATTGCTGACGCGCTGCGATGTTGAAGGTTCTTTCTTATTTATAGTGCTGTAACGCTGTTCGTCTCACGTTGTCGTGGATTACTTAATGACGAGCTTCATTAGCGGCTACGTACGGCTAACATCTTGATGAGGCGCCTGCAAGATGACAGGGTGAACACAGCGTATTATTTTCTCACTGTTCGCTCTTGTGGAATTACTACTTACCGAGTGATTAGTTACTCTAGAAACTGTTTTTTTGTTTGTTCAGAATGCTAGTAATTGTGCGAAAAGAAAAGGTTGTAGATCTTATGTTTTGAGGCGTTCAGTAATATGTTGAGATGAATCCTTCTCGATATTAGTATTATCCACCATCGGCTCGCGCGGAGAACACGGCAACTGCCATAGACCGTTTTCCCAGGAACTTCGCTTTGTGGTAGAGGAGTCAAAATAAGTGAACACGAGTCGCGATTTATTCGTAGATCCCCGATCGTTTATGAGAAAAGGACGGTACTTTATGTGCCTTTTAGCGAGGAAGTAAAACCGAAGCGGTGGCACAGTGGTTAGCGTCGCGGTTTCACAATGTTGCCCTTCGTTTTCGAAACCCGATTATTATTTCTTTTTTAATTTTGTTGTTCATTTATCTATCCACGCCCATAGAAGATTATTACACGGATTTTTTTTTACAGTGTATGCTGAAATGACGCTGTTCTTATTGGTGTACTAATTATATGGTGAATGAATTAAAAAGAAAAAAGACAAAACATGAATGGAAAAATGATTTGAAACTGTTTTCGGAGAAATTCCTGTGGTGTACCTTCATTCGTAATCAGTTACAAGAGCCAGTTTTAGGAGAAGTGATCCGTTCAGTACTAAGGCGGTACCGTCGTGCCATTGCTGCCAAATATCGATCCTCTCTTTCTGATGGCACTTGTGGTCGGCCCTGCCCTGGTCTTCGGGATATAGTTTCGATCTCTATAAACTGTCCCAACATTCGAGGAACAAGAGAACGATTCACATTAAGGCATCGAGCCAGATCAGTTTGCGACTGTCCAGCTTCCATTCTTCCTATGGCGCTCCACGGCAGAGAGTCCGGAAGGCGTCTTTTCTGTGCCGTACTGCACCGTCTGTGACTGTATACACAGCGATTGTGGATGCGAGACTAACCGGCAAACACTGCATCGTTTGATAGGTGCCCTGACGTCCTCGTTGGCGTGATTGTCCGTTGACCGGCATGCTGTCTTTTGTGCAGAACATGAGCGTAGGGACACATGGTGACAGTTTATATGATTTTATCGTGGATTAGACACAGGACAGACAGGTTCTAGGTACCACAGTTTGGAACCGCGTGACCGCTACGGTCGCAGGTTCGAATGCCTCGGGCATGAATGTGTGTGATGTCCTTAGGTTAGTTAGGTTTAAGTAGTTCTAAGTTCTAGGGGACTGATGACCTCAGAAGGTAAGTCCCATAGTGCTCAGAGCCATTTGAACCGAGGACGGGCAAATAGCGGTTTGTTGCTTTAATTTTGGACACCTGTGTAAGTTAGACAATATTATCAGTTTCAAAGAAGTTTCTGAAATTTTGTTGTAGGTTGAAAATTGTGTTGTTCAGAGCCCCCGCCAGCCGCCATCGCTCATGACGAAAACCTTTCGCCGATGTCCTGTAGTGTCCTGTGGGAGCAAGCTTTCTGTTTAAAAAATACGTAGTACAATCTTAAGGGTGTACAATAAAAGTCTAAAGGAAGTTTTCTAATTCGTTTGCTATTTTACCGCCGAGCGGTCTAAAGCGCTGCAGTCATGGACTGTGCGGCTGGTCCCGGCGGAGGTTCGAGTCCTCCCTCGGGCGTGGGTGTGTGTGTGTTTGTCCTTAGGATAAATTAGGTTCAGTAGTGTGTAAGCTTAGGGACTGATGATCTTTGCAGTTAAGTCCCATAAGATTTCACACACATTTTGCTATTTTACTGCAAAAAAAAAAATCGTGAATATCGGATCCAAAATTGAGGTTCACCGTAGTCTAACCCCTTAACCAACAGTTTTTGGGGGTGTAGTTCAGGCCGTAAGTGATCGTGTGATTTTTCAGTGTGTTTTTCGTGCATGGTCACACTCGCTCTGGCTGAAGTGAACATGAAATGGGACATGCATTTCAACGTTGTCTGCTACCAATTGTATTCTGAGGGCTACAAACATATGTTTGTCGTTTGACGAACGCACAGGTACCGTTTTGCACCTCGTCCGGCCCGCTAAACCGCCTGATCTTAATCGCGGAGGATCTGGAACTGCGGGCGAAACGTAGCAGTCGAAATTCCTGCTATTTGATAGTTCATCGGAGTCCATGATCAGTGAGTGTTCAAAAATGGTTCAAATGGGTTCGAGCACTATGGGACTTAACTTCTGAGGTCATCAGTCCCCTACAACGTAGAAGTACTTGAACCTAACTAAGGACATCACACACATCCATGCCCGTGGCAGGATTCTAACCTGCGACCGTAGCGGTCGCGCGGTTCCAGACTGTAGCGCCTAGAATCGCTCGGACACCCCGTCGGCTCATTGAGTGTCTTCATCTGGATATGGCACAGTTAAACAGACTTGTGGACTGCCTTTGTCGTCGAATTGAGACCGTCAGTAAGGCTAGAGGCTGCGTCGCGTGGTACTAGCGTCCTGTCTTTGGGGTTACTAAGTCGTGTGTGCTGCCTACTCCGGCATCGAGTGCAGCAGTACTGGCTCCAGGTGCAGGGGCAGACGGCCTTGTGGCTGGGTCGCTAGCAGCGGAAGGAAGTGCGTGGTCAGCATGCCGGTCGCAGGCTCGCCGGAAGGGCGGGCTCAGCGCCTCGCACAAGCGTCCCAGCGAGCCGGGCTACGCATTCCCGGCCACGTACCGCTAGCTGCATGCGTCACCATCCGTAGCGGCTAGCGGTCTGCGTCGGCGGCCAGAACGCTGTCCTCTAAAAGGCCTCCTGCACCCAGAGCGACGTCACGTGGACGGGACGTAAGGGAGACCTCAAGTCGCACTCCTGTCGTACGCTGACCAAAGACTGAAGTACACTATTACCAAGTAGATTGTCATCTGCAACTATACATTGACGTTAGCAGTTAGCGACATACGAAAATTCGTTCCGGACAGGGAGTCGGCCAGGATTTCCCGCTAATCGCAAGCGGTCTCCTTAACCACTTCAGGTGTCAGAGCACGCCTCCAGGGCCGGTCCAAACTTCCATATGTCACGTAGTCACAACCCTTAAGGCACACTCGACTCCAATTCGGAAGGACGACGGTTCAATCTCGCGTCCGGCCATCCTGATGTAAGTTTTCCGTGGTTTCCCTAAATCTCTTCAGGCAAATGCCGCGATGGTTCCTTTGAAAAGGGTACGGCCGACTTCCTTCCCTAATCCGATGACACCGATGACCTCGCAGTTTGGTCTCCTCCTCCCAACACAACCTAACCAACCACAACCCTTAAGCATAACCAATTAGTCATTGCCGGCCGAAGAGGCCGTGCGGTTCTAGGCGCTCCAGTCTGGAACCGAGCGACCGCTACGGTCGCAGGTTCGAATCCTGACTCGGGCATGGATGTGTGTGATGTCCTTAGGTTAGTTAGGTTTAATTAGTTCTAAGTTCTAGGCGACTGATGACCTCAGAAGTTAAGTCGCATAGTGCTCAGAGCCATCTGAAGCCAATTAGTCATTCCCGCAAAGGGAGATAAGTATTATATGGTGCTAAACGTCGAGGAGTGGTTACATCAAGTCGGAGATTGCTTCGGTTGGCTTATCGCCAGTTTTTATCGTCATATTTCACTTGACAGTATACAAGGTGTTTCCATCAGAGCGGGCAAAAATTTAACAGAACATAGAGGATGCTCCACTGAACATCTACATCTACCTGATTACTCTGCTATTCACAATAAAGTGCGTGGCAGAGGGTTCAATGAACCACCTTCATGCTGTCTCTGTACCGTTCCACTCTCCAACTGCACACGGGAAAAGCGAGCACTTAAATTTTTCCGTGAGAGCCCTGATTTCTCTTATTTTATCGTGATGATCATTTCTCCCTACGTAGGTGGGTGCAAACAGAATGTTTTCGCAATCGGACGAGAAAACTGCTGATTGAAATTTCATGAGAAGATCCCGTCGCAACGAAAAGCGCCTTTGTTTTAATGATTGCCACTCCAATTCACGTACCATGTCTTTGACACTATCTCCCCTATTTCTTGATAATACAAAACGAGCCGCCATTCTCTGTACTTTTTCGATGTTATCCGTCAGTCCCACCTGATGCGGATCCCACACCGCACAGCAGTACTCCAGAATAGGGCGGACAATCGTAGTGTAAGCACTCTCTTTGGTAGACCTACTGCATCTTCTAAGTGTTCTGCCAATGAATCACAGTCTTTGGTTTGCTCTACCCACAATATTATCTATGTGATCGTTTCAATTTAGGTTATTTGTAATTCTAATCCCTAAGTATTTAGTTGAATTTACAGCCCTCAGATTTGTGTGACTTGTCGCGTAATCGAAATTTAGCTGATTTCTTTTAGTACTCATGTGAATAACTTCTCACTTTTCTATATTCAGGGGCAATTGCCACTTTTCACACCAAACAGATATCTTATCTAAATCATTTTGCAAGTAGTTTTGATCATCTGTTGACTTTACAAGACGGTAAATGACAGCATCATCTGCTAACAATCTAAGACAGCTACTCAATTGTCTCCTATGTCGTTAATATAGATCAGGAACAATAGACGGCCTATAACACTTTCTTGGGGAAAGCCGGATATTAGTCCTGTTTTACTCGATTACTTTCCGTCTATTACTACGAACTGTGACCTTTCTGACAGAAAATCACGAATCCAGTCGCACAACTGAGGCGATACTCCGTAGGCACGCAGTTTGATTAGAAGACGCTTGTGAGGAACGGTGTCGAAAGCCTTCTGGAAATCTAAAAATATGAAATAAATTTGACATTCCTGTCGATAGCACTTACGAGAGTATAAAGAGCTAGTCGTGTTTCACAAGAACGATATTTTCTGAATACGTGCTGACTGTATGTCAATAAATCGTTTTCTTCGAAGTACTTCATAATGTTCGAATACAGTATATGTTCTAAAACCCCCACTGCAAATCGACGTTAGTGACGTAGAACAGTATGAAGTAGGGAACCTGGGATCGAAGAGGCTAGCTTAAGGAGATAATAGGAATAAAATCACATTACTGTGTGCTTTTTTATTTACATTAGTGACACCTAACAACAAATATTATCACTGACACAATGAACGCACCATCTGTGCTGTATCTTACGAAATGTGCTGAAACTTGCGGCTGTCACCCTCAATGCAGGCATGACATTGGCGAACAACAGTCTGACGCACCCTGACGAATATCCGTGACGTGTTTCGAATCACATCACATGGAGCTACAATTCTGGGAACTAATTCCATCTCCATATCCACTGGCGTCTCATACACAAGTGACTTTAGATATCCCAATAGGAAATAATCAACGGGATTCGGGTCAGGTGTCCTCGCAGGCCATGAAATAGGACCTCCCCTTCCAATCTAGATACCAGGAAATACAGCACTGAGATGGTTGCGGACATCTACTCTGAAATGAGGAGGTGCACCGTCGTGTTGTATTCACATCTTCTCACGGACAGCAAGGGGACGGTGTAAATGCGATACAACAGAGCCACCTCATGGAAAAGTAAAGTGCACAAAACCTGCATCATGACATCCCCGTAATCAGGCTCGTCCTTCTTGTTTCCTAACAGGAAATAAAGAATGTACATGTAAGTAAACAGCACACCTCTATCTGTAAACTTGTACGCTCGTTAATTGTAAATAAGCTGGAAAACAGTAATGTTAGACGAAGCGGTAGACAAATTTACTTCCATATTTCCTAAAGCTGGTTTGTCCGACCCCATGTTCCCTAACTCAGATTGTTCAGTATAGCAGCATTCTCTATGTCCTGTTACATTTATGCACGCTCTTACGGAGACACTCTGTATGCACAATTGTATTGAAATCATTCACAGTGCGCTGTGTTTTTCTCAGTCACCTCTGTACTTGTTTACTGTAAAGTCACCGTGTATTTCTGATAACGGCCGCGAGAGGCCAAGTGCAGTGATATCGTGGTAGGGTAGTACAGTGCCTGTATCTGACCAGTACACTGTCCTTCACTGACGATTACAGCTGTGGAAAAATTAACGAAATAGAAGTTTACCACAGCTGTTAGCGGCTATGTCTGAAGGACATTGTGTGTGAAGTTACAGACACTGTATCTTCTCAGACGTTGTAACCATCAAAGTATACTATCGTTTGCAGTTGCTCTAGGTTGTTTCCGAATGCCTTTTGTCCTTCATCTTCTCGCTACGTTTTACATTTTGCTCGATAATAGAAAGTATAGAAACTACCGGCTGCCGATCATCACAGGATGTCCGCAAGTACATAGTTTCCTTAATAGATGGCACGGCGCTAGGGATACGAAACTTGCACCCCCTCCCCCTTAACTCTTCGAGAACAGTTCAAGATAAGGAAACGGGGTATTCAGCGAATGATAGTGCTCAGACGGGGACATAATTGTGTTAGCTGGTTACACCTCGTAAGTGTTGGATCGGCCACTTGAATCGGCCGAGATATTGAACTAACTATGATCTTACAAATGGAACGACGTATTTTTTTCGTCGACGTTCGGAATCTATTCAAAAGAAAGCCTACAGTGATATAACGCTCGTTAATGTTGATGCTGAAGCTTTTCGCTATAGTATACGGGCAGTGTAAAACATAACTCAAATAGATGAAGGCTGGAAAGGGCTGTTGTGGTGTAAATATCGCCATGTGTGATTCTCATGCCAGGCTTCGTCAATAGATGCAGTTACACGACTGATATGAGTTGTAATTCCTCTTTGAGACGCCCTGCTAAACCCGCAGGACAGGACAGGAAGAATAAATTGTGGGAAGGGGTGAAAATAAGGGGCTGTTAGTTACACTCGAACATACAACTTTATTATTTGATCAAATATTACAAGAGCCCAAAACTTTTTTTTAAACACGCAGCTTTAATCTTTGAGACTTAATTAACGGCTGAAAACCACTTTAATTTAAAAACAGCTGAAGGCCAATAACTTAAAACGCAAGCATAATCATAAATTTAAAAGGCAAGCCTTATCTTACAACAGTTCTTTAGTTAGGCTGGAGTAACAAGTTAAATTCAATTCGGCTGAAGACTGAACACTCAAAACATTTTTTTTATACCAAAGTCCTTACGTGAAACAGTTCTTTGATTTAGGCCGAAGGCCTAAAGAACAAACAACAAATTAAAAAAAAAAGGAAGTACACTCAAGGGCGCCCAGATGTTCGAGGGTCGGCCTGTAATTCAAACACTAACTTTCGCACCCAACTGACAGACCGTCAAAAGATCAATGTTCAAGATGGTTTCGGCTCCACACTTGTACCAAGGTTCCGCTCCGCATTCGCACCAAAATTCCAACGATGCTGACAGCAGAGACTGTAGAACCAAAAAGAACGGATCACAGACGACCCATAAGAGATGGAGGACCCAAAAACCCACGTCGCTTAATCAAACGACCCACTAACTCGGAGGCAATACGCCGACAACACTTAAATAAACTTGTCACTGGAAATCACATAAACCTCACACAGAGCCACCAACATCTGCAGGAGGACAAGACGAAGCACACGGCAGTGACAGTGCAGTAACGAGGACGAATCACCAGACGGCGCGCACAGCCAACCCATAAGCAATCGCCGGCCAAATACACGATGTCTCACAAGACGACCGACCGACGCTCAACCAAAGTCGTCCCCACTCAAAACATGTGTGTCGGCAATCGTCGGGCAAGTAATGTCTATCCGCATCTTCCTGACGCTCCGTGCCCCATTGGTGCTACGTCGCAGCTGAGCCAACCGACCAACTGCTACACATCAGCACGGAAACAGTGCTAAAATAACTGGGCAGTCGACATCACAAGCTATACACAATATCAAAAACCAAAAACACTCGGACGAAGAACGCGACCAATAGCAAAAGCAGTGACTGCAGTAACGAGGACGAACCACGAATTGAGACACACACATCGCCAAGCCATAAACGATGGGCGAGCTATCACGTCGTGCGGTAAGACGACCAACCGACGATCAACCGAGACCGTCCCCAGTTCAAGTCATGTGTGCTCGCGGCGATCGGGCGAGTCATGGCTATCTGAACCTCACTGCCGCTCCAACCCGACCGACTCCTGCAGCGTCCCAACTGTCCGAACTTCACTCCTGGCGCGTTGCAACTCACTTCCAGATACGAACTGCAACAACACACGACAGCCGGGAAGTACGGGAAGTAATAGCAGTCCAGCAAAGATAATACGGGGGGGGGGGGAGGGGGGCATATATCGATAAGCGCTGCCGCTGCCGTTCACGAGCAGACAAGGCAGCAACTCAATAACACTAGTAATTGAATTAATAAAACGAAGTGGCAGTACAGTAAAACAGAATGTAAATGAAAGAGATGGCCCGAACACGAGCCACGCACGACTCTCTCTTCGTCCCACTTTATATGCCAAAAAGAGATCATTTAAGAGACTTATAATTCGAACTGTACACTAATCCCAAGCATGTAAGACCCGTAAGCGTGTTTGAGTTAACAGCGTTGGTAGAAACAAGTTGTTGTTGTTGTTGTGGTCTTCAGTCCTGAGACTGGTTTGATGCAGCTCTCCATGCTACTCTATCCTGTGCAAGCTTCTTCATCTCCCAGTACCTACCGCAACCTACATGCTTCCGAATCTGCTTAGTGTATTCATCTCTTGGTCTCCCTCTACAGTTTTTACCCTCCACGCTGCCCTCCAATGCTAAATTTGTGATTCCTTGATGCCTCAAAACATGTCCTACCAACCGATCCCTTCTTTTACTCATGTTGTGCCACAAACTTCTCTTCTCCCCAATCCTATTCAATACCTCCTCATTAGTTACGTGATCTACCCATCTAATCTTCAGCATTCTTCTGTAGCACCACATTTCGAAAGCTTCTATTCTCTTCTTGTCCAAACTAGTTATTGTCCATGTTTCACTTCCATACATGGCTACACTGCATACAAATACTTTCAGAAATGACTTCCTGACACTTAAATCTATACTCGATGTTAACAAATTTCTCTTCTTCAGAAACGCTTTCCTTGCCATTGCCAGTGTACATTTTATATCCTCTCTACTTCGACCATCATCAGTTATTTTGCTCCCCAAATAGCAAAACTCCTTTACTACTTTAAGTGTCTCATTTCCTAATCAAATTCCCTCAGCATCACCCGACTTAATTCGGCTACATTCCACTATCCTCGTTTTGCTTTTGTTGATGTTCATCTTATATCTTCCTTTCAAGACAGTGTCCATACCATTCAACTGCTCTTCCAAGTCCTTTGCTGTCTCTGACAGAATTACAATGTCATCGGCGAACCTCAAAGTTTTTATTTCTTCTCCATGGATTTTAATACCTACTCCGATAGAAACAAGTAATTAGTCTAAAGGCTTGCAAACGGTGGGCACGATATGACAGCCCCACTTGGCCAATTCCAGCTGTATTGCCTTTCAGTTTCTGCTCATTTCCGGGATATTTTCGCCAAAAATTTCAGCGCCTTCGTTAAAAAGTATTATATGAATGTTGTGAATGTATTAATCTTTTCAATAGTTTTCGAATGCAGTTTTTAAAAAAAATATGCTGATCCATCAAAATGTCCATACTTCCTTCGATATCTCGGATGACACAAGAATTAAGATTATTACACAAACGACAGAATTGGGTGCCACTCTGCCTACTGCCACATGGGAAACACCTCGTTTGCAATATCTTGAACGGTCACGAAATACAAGGAGAGCAAGATCTAGATGATTCACCTTGTACACCGTATGATCAGAAATGTACGGACACCCCTGTGTAATGCGGAGTTGATCACTAGACGTCACGAGAGGTGTATACAAGGAGGTGGCGAGTTTGTGTTGTCAGTAGTGAAGTAGTGGCAGCGTAACGGGTGGGACAGGTGAGTTCAGTGATTTCGATCGTGGACTAGTCGTTGGAGATCGCCTGATAAGGATAACTCCCCCTCCCCTCTCAGATTGAGTAGTAAGATGGACCAGCCGGTAGCTCGTCAAAAACTGAACACAGATCCAGCATTAAAACAGAAAGAAGGTGTACTGAACTGTGAAAGAAGCAAAATGGAAACAGTGAACGGTCTGAGATTAACAAGTGCGTTGTTGAGCGCAGAGGCCACATTCAGCGTCGTGGTTAAGTGGTCACGGTGTTGGGACTGGTAAGCGGACGATCCGTGCTCAAAAATTCCCTCGCGACAATTTTTTTTTTTTTTTTTGGTCAAAAAATTATGAACTGTTCGTCCGGTCATTGTAATGTTTGTTCTCTTTCTGTTGGCATTTATCATACTATACATCGGTTACAGAATATGCACACTGTGATCAAAAGTATCCGGACACCCCGCAAAACATACGTTTTTCGTATTAGGTACGTTGTGCTGGCACCTACTGACAGGTGCTCCATATCAGCTACCTCAGTAGTCATTAGACATCGTGAGAGAGCAGAATGGGGCGCTGCGAGGAACTCACGGCCTTCGAATATGATAAGGTGATTGGGTGTCACTTGTGTCATACGTCTGTACGCGAGATTTCGCACTCCTAAACATCCTTACGTCCACTGTTTCCGATGTGATAGCGAAGTGGAAACGTGAAGGGACACGTACATCGCAAAAGCGTACAGGCCGACCTCTCTGTTGACTGACAGAGACCGCCGACAATTGTAGAGCGTCGTAATGTGTAATAGGCAGACATCTATCCAGACCATCACACAGGAATTCCAAACTGCATCATGATCCACTACAAGTACTATGACAGTTAGGCTGGAGGTGAGAAAACTTGGATTTCATGGTCGAGCGGCTGCTCATAAGCCACACATCACGCCGGTAAATGCCAAACGACGCCTCTCTTGGTGTAAGGAGCGTAAACATTGGACGACTGAACAGTGGAAATACGTTGTGTGGAGTGACGAATCACGGGACACAATGTGGCGATCCGATGGCAACATATGGATGTGGCGATTGCCCGGTGAACGTCATCTGCCAGCCTGTGTAGTGCCAACAGTAAAATTCGGTGGTGGTGGTGTTATTGTGTGGTCGTGTCTTTTACGGAGGGGGCTTGCACCCCTTGTTGTTTTGCGTGGCACTATCACAGTACAGGCCTAGGCCTACACTGATGTTTTAAGCACCTTCTTGCTTCTCACTGTTGAAGAGAAATTCGGGGATAGCGATTGCATCTTTCAGCACGATCGACCTGTTCATAATGCACGACCTGTGGCGGAGTGGTTACACGGCAATAACATCCCTATAATGGAGTGGAATGCACAGAGTTCTGACCTGAATCCTACAGAACACCTTTGGGATGTTTTGGAACGTCATCTTCGTGCCAGGCCTTACCGACCCACATCGATACCTCTCCTCAGTGCATCACTCCGTGAAGAATGGGCTGCCATTCAGCAAGAAAACGTCCAGCACCTGATTGAACGTATGCCTGATGGAGTGGAAGCTGCCATCAAGGCTAAGGGTGGGACAACACCATATTGAATTCTAGCATTACCGATGGAGGGCGCCACGACCATGTAAGTCATTCTCAGCCAGGTAACCAGTTACTTTTGATCACATGGTGTAAGTTATGTGGTAAGAATACATTAACGATGCAAGTGTATGTGATGAATAGTGAGAGCAGCCTAGATACCCCATAGACATCTAACAGAAATGAAAACAACAAATAAACGGACGTGAACTATGTTACAGCAAAGAAATTAAAAGTGGAAACCTCCAAAATGATACGAAAGTTCAAAAATGTCAAAGACATCTGTCTTGATAGGGCACAAGGAGGATTGTGTGGCTGTGAAACTGTTACGTTTATTTGTTGCAGCTTATACGACAAACTGCTATGTTTTCATCATTTCTTTGGGAGTGATCAGATTGACATTCATAAGAACACCTAACTCGAGCAAGGAGGCATGTCTCGCTCACTCACCAGGCGTACAAGTTAGGTGTCTCGATAACAGATTCCCATCATATGACACACATACTACCACCAATTCCGTGCATGACACACTAGCCGCGTTTTCCGGTAGGGGATTTGGTTGACTTGTCACCTTGTCATCAAACGTTTGAGGTCTCCCATACGAAAGCCAGTCCCTTTCGGCTTCTAATAGAGTAGTTACGCAGAATTAACTTCCATTATAGGTCCCTTCCGTACACCTCGCCGCTGCAAACGGACGTTACGTCACGCCACAGATACAAATTTGAATACAACGAACAGACACGTCAATGACCCGACGAAAAGTTCTTAACTTTGTGGGGAAGAAAAAAAAAAAAAAAATCTGCACGCGGAAGCTTCGAACACGCCTCGCCACGCGGAAGCTTCGAACACGCCTCGCCCGCTTTGTAGTCTAACTCCGTGACAGTTTTATAAAACAGGGCATGAACTAGGCCGTACCCACATTCATTAAATCCTGACCGTGTGTTCGATCACCATGACGAGGCCAGTTTTCGGTAAAGTAATTCATTATGTATGGTGTGCCGCTGAATTATTGCCAACGCGTGAAATCTTCAGCAATATTAACGAAATTTCTTTCCTGAGTGAGATGTTCGGAATTTCTGTTTTTAAACTGTTTCGAAGATGTGTATCATCCAAGGGAATGCACCGAATCTTCCTGAAGAATAAACAGAATAAAATAAAACAAATTAAATAAGAATTGATGTAACCCCTGAAAATATCATATAGAAACATATTTTATAGCAAATGTACGACACTTATTGTGAAACCCAGCTGTAATTTAGAATTAATATAACGCCCTTGTAACCCCCACTTCACAAGAAACATTTGTCTTGTAAACTTCTGTGGACATGAGTAGGTAAATGAAAAAACAAAATAAATAAATATAATAAAATAAAAACAATAATCGGGTTTAGGACAGAGGGCGCAAAAGTGAGAGCCCGCAACGCTAGCCACTGTGCAACCATTTCTGGTGAGATTAGCGCTCGTTAAAAAAAGACGTCTAAATTACCTCGAAAACGTTAACTGTCGTTTTCTCATAGATGGTCGAGTATCTGCGAATAAGGCGAGACACGGGTTTGCTTCTTTTGACTCTTCTTCCACTGAGAGGATTTTCTGGGAAATCGGGTTATGGCACTTGCCCTGTTCTGCTCGTCTGTGTGAAGTGATGATCAGTTGGCTATCAGTGACCTCTATGCAAACATTTTTCAGGCGCTACAAACATACACGAACGAAGGCTCCTATGAAACAACTATACTCCACTATTACTATCTAATCGGAAGTTATTTGTTTTGACGTGTCCTATCCTTCCTTGTAATTTGTAAAAGTAGCTGTATATCATCTTATGTATGTGCTACATGCGAGGCATACATACACACATCCGCTACGATGTATCGCTGTTGGTCTGCTCTTCGGCCTTCTGCAGCTCGTTAAGGTCTGCTGACGCAATGCAGCCGAGCGGTGCGGATCTTCCCAGCACACCGTTGCTCGCAGCCCTCACCCACGAGCCGGCCTTCCTGGCCTAACGGGCGAGTTTCTTCCGGCGCGCGCAGCTCGAGTAACGACTCCTGTTACGTCGCCGTCACGCCTACAGCACACTTCCGCTGTGTTCCTAGGTCACCAGAAGTCACTGTTGCGGAGCAGCCCATTGGAGTCCAAAACAGAACAGGACACTTTATTCAAGACCTCAGCAATAGCAAAGTCCTTCAAAGTAGTAGTTCGGTGTGTATCCAAGTCGGCAAGCAAAAAGTTCCTCGATCATTGTAGTCGATATCATTTGCTGTATGATGATCCCAAGTGAGGTTTCACATCCGTTGCTTGTCTCTGCGGAGCAACGGGAATGGCATCCGGTCACGCTATGGGGTACAAACAATTGCAAAACCCAGATAAAAATGCACAGGATAAAAGGCAGACACTCTACATTTCTACATATTTTCCATTACAGATACTCTGAAGCGCCAAAGAAACTGGTATAGGCATGCGTATTCGAATTCAGAGATATGTAAATAGGCAGAATATGGCGCTGTGGTCGGCAACGCCAATATAACAAGTGTCTGGCGCAGTTGTCAGATCGGTTACTGCTGCTACAATCGCAGGTATCGAGAACTGAGTTTGAGCGCGAGCGATGGGACACAGCATCTCCGAGGTAGCGATGGAGTGGGTATTTTTCCGTATGACCATTACACGAGTGTACCGTGAATATCAGGAATCCGGTAAAACATCATATCTCCGACATCGCTGCGGCCGGAAACAGATCGGGAAAAGATCCTGCAAGAACGGGAGCAACGACAAGACGGGAGCAAATTTCTGCAGATTTCAATGCTGGGCCATCAACAAGTGTCAGCGAGCGAATCATTCAACGGAACATCATCGATATGGGCTTTTGGAGCCGAAGGCCCGCTCGTGTACACTTAATGAGTGCGCGTCACAAAGCCTTATGCCTCGCCTTGGCTCATCAACACCGCCATTGGACTGCTGATGACTGGAAACATGTCAACTGGTCGGACGAGTCTCGTTTCAAATTGTATCGAACGGGTGGATGTATACGGGTATGGAGACAACTTGATGAATCTATGGACCCTGCATGTCATCAGGGGACTGTTCAAGTTGGCGAAGGGTCTATAATGGTGTGGGACGTGTGCGATATGGCACCCGCAGTACGTCTAGAGACGACTCTGAAAGGTTACACATACGTAAGCATCCTGTCTGTACACCTGCATGTCCATTGTGCATTCCGACGGACTGGGGCAATGCGACACCCCACACGTCCAGAATTGCTACAGAGCGGCTCCACGAACACTCTTCTCAGTTTAAACACGTTCGCTAGCCACCAACCTCCCCAGACATGAATATTATTGAGCATATCTGGGTTGCCTTCCAACGTGCTGTCCAGAAGAGATCTTCGCCCTCTCGTAGTCTTTCGGATATATGGACAGCTCTGCTGCAGGATTCATGGTGTCAGTTCCCTCCAGCACTACTTCAGACATTAGTCGAGTCCATGCCACGTCGTGTTGCGGCATTCCACGTGCTCATGGGGGTCCTATACGATATTCCGCAGGTATACCAGTTTCTTTGGCCCTTCGGTGTATTACGATAACCATTGTTATATTAAATTTAGAAATTACGTGTTACTATACTACCAATAAATTCATACATGTACAACAGTAACTCGAAATTGCGGGAAGGTAGGTTTCAACTTATCGGCGCTAGCAGCAATGGGCATGTGCGAAAGAGGTGGGAGGGATGGAGGAACATAAGACGCAGTTAATGGATATAAAAACAAAAGGGCGTTGTATTGTGCACAGAGTGCAGGACAGCTTGCTGCAAAGACAGACAGCAGCAACAGCGATGAAGTTTGCGAACGTTTTTGGTTTATGAATTGCACAGCTAGTGCTCTTGTGATTGGATTATGACGAGGTGAAAGATATTTAATCTCTGATGCAAGGTACTCTAGTGTATACGGAGGAGCAAATGAAGGATATGTAGTGTATGGAAGTCGCATAACTTTTGCGGCCGCAACCACAATAACTGGGCCTATGACGCACTGACAAATTCATACAAGTATTCATGGTTAGATCTAATCCTCTTATATTTTCACTAATCGCGCAGTGTTGGATTACAGCACAATGGTTTAGCTTCAGTAGAATGAGTGATAGCGTTAGTTACGTTGCACATCATGTAGAAATACGTTCCGAAATTTTTTCGTGGCATAGAGGCAAGCGGAACCCTTTTGGCAGTACACGGAGACAATACCCTTTCCCAGATAAAGGTGCTCCTCCAAAGTTACATCCAAATTTTTCACTGTTTTCTGATGTGGTATGGGACTGCCGACGAGCAGAATAGGAGGCGTCGGTTTACTGGTCCTGAATTTATTAATTTCTGATGGGACACTAGGGTTACTTGTGACTGTTTGGAATTAGTTTAAGTCTCAGCTTTTACAGCCATGTTACCACTGAACATGTATCATCGTTCATCTGGCACCTAGGTAAAGCTGGAGGTCGTCGACATAGAAACGATATTTACAGAAGAAATACAGAAATACACTGCGAGAAATGCATGCTTGAACATAAACTCAGGCGCTAGCCAAGCATGCAGGTTGCGCTGTCGTATTTGACCACGAAAGGCACCCGCGCAGTGTCCTCAGTACGTTGCAAGTGTGGTTCGTGGCCAGAATAGTCTTCTGTGCAATTGTGAGTGCATTATTTCGGAGCTAAGTGCGTTTGGAAATGAGCAAGTTGTTGGTGCTCGTATGCTGGGTGCTTTCGTAACAAAGGTAGCCGAAGTCGTTGGTGTTTCAAGAAGACACACCGCAGACAGGGAAAGCCGAGATCATCATGATGCGGACGGAAGTTTGTGTTGAGTGATCGTGACACACGGTCATTGAAGAGGATTGCGACGCAGAGTAAGAGGACGACAAGTGCAAAAATCACTGCACACCTGAATTCGCACTCGCGAACCCCGACGGCACCAAAGACAACTGTAGAAGCGGGGAATCTCAGTGCTGTCTAGAATTCCAAAACCACACATCATTGCTGCAGATGTCCTTAAGAAGAGAATGTTGTTCCCAAGCCATAAAACCTGGGCTATGGAGCTATGGTAGAGAGTCATTTCGTCGAATACTGTTTCCAACTTCTGGTCGAGTTTACATCCCAAGAATGAAACACGTCATGGTATGCCATGATTACTCTGCAAGGTCGCATTATTGCCAAGGGATATGTGACAGTTTTTGCTGATCAGGTCCATCCCATGTTACAGTTTTTGCTCTCCAATGGCGACGCTCTGTTCTAACACGACATGACACCTGTTCCCATAGCTCGCATCGTCCAGGACTCTTTTTGTGAGCACGACGACGAATTGTCGCATCTCCCTGGCCACCACAGTCACCAAATCTCAATATTATTGAGCCTTTGTGGTCTGCTTTGGTGAGAAGCATGATCGCTATCCTCTCCATCGTTGTTGTCCGCAGCTCGTTGTCTTGCAGTAGCGTTCTCGCTTCCCGAGCACGCGGTCCCGGGTTCGATTCCCGGCGGGATCAGAGATTTTCTCTGCCTCCTGATGACTGGGTGTTGTGTGTTCTTCATCATCATTGACTCGCAACTCGCCGAAGTGGTGTCAACTAGAAAGGATTTGCGATACGCCGGCCGAACTTCCCGCATGGGGCCTCCCGGCCAACAGTGCCATACGATCATTTCATTTCCTTTTTTCCATCGTTGTTAATTGCCACTGGTTTGGAGGAAGAATGGAATAGTGTCCCTGAATACATTCCGAGCGACTGGAAACAGTTTTGACTGCTAACGGTTTTCCCGCAGCGAATTATGCCTGCTAATGTAATGTGGCCGGCCGTGGTGGCCGAGCGGTTCTAGGCGTTTCAGTCTGGAACCGCGTGACCGCTACGGTCGCAGGTTCGAATCCTGCCTCGGGCATGGAGGTGTGTGATGTCCTTAGGTTAGTTAGGTTTAAGTAGTTCTAAGTTCTAGGGGACTGATGACCTCAGATGTTAAGGGGCTCCGGAAAGGCTCAAAATCATGAAAAGTTCAATTTTTACTTTTTTGCGTTTTCTGAATCTGCAGACTATTACCTTTTAATAGATATATAATTTATTCAATTCCGAAGACTACAACTATTTTTAAATTTTTTTTTTTTTTTTTTTTTTTTTTTTTTTTTTTTTTTTGAAATGTGTTCTACATGGGCGTGACCCACTGTGGCGCTGTTAAACTGCTGTCAAATGGTGTTATTATTAACGTCCGAGTTCATCAGGTACATTTTAGTGATGTGAGATAAAGTATGTGTTGTGGTTAACCTGTGATGGTTCAATATATATCGCTGGTGTGATTGTCGATTGTTTCATGTTTATTTACTCTGTCGTTATCTCGAAAATATTCGTAATTAATTCTGTTTCTTGAGTCTCTGTTTTGTTGAAGTATAATAATGAGTAAAAGTAAAGTTATTAGAAATCCTCTGAAGGCTTTTAAGAAAAGGAGAAATGTTGGAAAGCCAAAGGTATGTGTTATCACTGTAAACAATAAAGGCGATAACCAAGTGAGTGAACCTAACCTCTCAAGTACACCTGCCCATAGCAGTCAAAGTGGGAAAGAAAATACTTCACAGAAGAAGCTTGGTTCAATGAGTGAAAACTATGAATGTTTTATGGGCGAATCGGATGTGAATGAAATATTTGATATGTCGGTTCTCAAAGGAATTTTTTCAAACTGTGTAAGATGTATTCATAGTAGTGAAGTTGGTCTGGAACTCTCCATAATAAAGCACGTAGGACTTGCTAGTGAAATACAACTGAAATGTGATAAGTGTTCATACATGACCACCTTTTGGAACAGTGTTGCAGTAACTGCAACTGAAGAAAATGGTAGCAAAATCTACGAACACAACAACGAGCGATGCTTGCTTTAGACAAGGAACGCCTTCGGGCTGCAGACAGGGCTGTAAAGAGTCTAGAAATACAAGCAAGAGTAAACAGGAGGAGGAACAAGAGGAAGCTGGAGGAGGAGTTTGCAGAGGATGAAGATAATCCATCCTATGGACCTGGAATGCACTAAAAAGTTAATCCAATCTTTGTCGCTCGATTTCCAAAACTTTTATTTTCTCATACTAATTACACGTTTTCTAAGGATCTTCCAAACATATTTGTTTCAAACTTTCAGTAAATGTTACACAGTACCTTCTGCATAATTTAACACAGCCTTTTTCCAAAAAATTGTATATTTTTGAATATATAAATAAAAAATTGCAAAAAAATGTTGTGAATTTTCATTACAATTGAAAAAAAATCATCTTTAATAACTGAACTAAAATTTTGTAAAATCCCTGTTTTAAGTTGTAGCCCATATTCCAATAAATAATCTGTAAAAAGTTCAACTTCCTACCTCAAATACTTTGTGAGGAAAGATGTAATTTATAAGCGTTATTTTAACATTGCAAGTATAGGGCGTTACGGAGCCCCTTAAGTCCCATAGTGCTCAGAGCCATTTGAACCATTTGAACCAATGCAATGTGTTTTTCCATGTTTTTGTCCTCCCCATGTATGATCGAGAGTGTTTTAACACAGTAGCAACTAGAGACTGTGCAAGGAGGAATCGGCGTCCCCGCAGGGGCCCCCAGACCAGCTGTCTGTGGTGGGCGTCAGATCCGCTTGGGCAGCGGAACGTGGCCCGAGATCTCATCTGGCCGCCACGCCCCACGGGGCTGGAGGAGGTTGGCCAACAGCCGCGAGAACGCTAGCTAGCGACGGCGGGCGAGGTCGCGGCTGGGCTCGCCGTGCCGTGTCGTAGCGACGTCACGGTTCGCCGGTGTACGTGTGCGCGACCGACCGCTGGACTGGCGCCGTTGCCCAATGCTGACTGGCTGAGTGACTGGCCTGAGACAGCTTCTCGGGAGCGGCCGCCACTGGCTGGTAGAGTTGCGACAGGGCACGACACGGCGCTGTATGTCGTCGGGTAGCCTCGCGCTGAGCTACGGAGAGCGGCTGCGGTGTTGTGATGGACGTGTCAGGTCCCGCGTGCCGCAACGGCCCTGCCGTTCTCAGCGGTCTAGCACGTGGCTTAGGTCAACAGTAGAGGTCCAGGCTGCTGGGCGAGTCCATTCCTATGTTCACAGTTGTTTGTCCACTGCTGAGCTCGCCGCTTGAACAGTCAGTGGTCTGTCGGCTGGCGACGCTGGTACTTCAAGAGCTCGTGTTCCTGCCTCTGTCCTAGAAAACATGACTTCGCAGTCACCGCGCACCGTACATGCAGGGAAGTTGCTTCTTACTATGTACGGCAGATTGTGTGCAGCGTAATGTACAGGGTGGTCCATTGATAGTGACCGGGCCAAATATTTCACGAAATAAGAGTCAAACGAAAAAACTACAAATAACGAAACTTGTCTAGCTTGAAGGCGGAAACCAGATGGCGCTATAGTTGGCCCGCTAGACGGCGCTGCCATAGGTGAAACAGATATCAACTGCGTTTTTTTAAATAGAAAGCCCCATTTTGTAGTTCATATTCGTATGGTACGTAAAAAAATATGAATGTTTCAGTTAGACCACTTTTTCGCTTTGTGAAAGATGACGCTGTAATAGTCACAAACATATGGCTCACAATTTTAGACGAACAGTTCGTAACAGGTACGTTTTTTAAATTAAAATATAGAACGTAGGTACGTTTGAACATATTTTCGGTCTTTCCAGTGTGATAGCTGTACCTTTGTGAACTTCTCATTTCTGAGAACGCATGCTGTTACAGCAGGATTACCTGTAAATACCACATTAATGCAATAAATGCTCAAAATGATGTGCGTCAACCTCAATGCATTTGGCAATAGGTGTAACGACATTCTCAACAGCGAGTAGTTCGCCTTCCGTAATGTTCGCACACGCATTGACAAAGCGCTGACACATGTTGTCAGGCGTTGTCGGTGGATCACGATAGCAAATATCCTTCAACTTTCCCCACAGAAAGAAATCCGTGGACGTCAGATCCGGTGAACGTGCGGGCCATGGTATGGTGCTTCGACGACCAATCCACCTGTCATGAAATATGCTATTCAATACCGCTTCAACCGCACGCGAGCTATGTGCCGGACAGTACATCATGTTGGAAGTACATCGCCATTCTGTCATGCAGTGAAACATCTTGTAGTAACATCGGTAGAACATTACGTAGGAAATCAGCATACATTGCACCATTTAGATTGCCATCGATAAAATGAGGGCCGATTATTCTTCCTCCCATAATGCCGAACCATACATTAACCCGCCAAGGTCGCTGATGTTCCACTTGTCGCAGCCATCGTGTATTTTCCGTTGTCCAGTAGTGCATATTATGCCGGCTTACGTTACCGTTGTTGGTGAATGACGCTTCGTCGCTAAATAGAATGCGTGCAAAAAATCTGTCATCGTCTCGTAATTTGTCTTGTGCCCAGTGGCAGAACTGTACACGCCGTTGAAAGTCGTCGCCATGCAATTCCTGCTGCATAGAAATATCGTACGGGTGCAATCGATGTTGATGTAGCATTCTCAACACCGACGTTTTTGAGATTCCCGATTCTCTCGCAATTTGTCTGCTGCTGATATGCGGATTAGCCGCGACAGCAGCTAAAACACCTACTTGGGCATCATCATTTGTTGCAGGTCGTGTTTCACGTTTCATATATGGCTGAACACTTCCCGTTTCCTGAAATAACGTAACTGTCCGGTGAACGGCCAGTAAACTTGGATGATGTCGTCCAGGATACCGAGCAGCGTACATAGCACACGCCCGTTGGGCATTTTGACCACAATAGCCATACATCAACACGATATCGACCTTTTCCGCAATTGGTAAGCGGCCCATTTTAACACGGGTAATGTATTACGAAACAAATACCGTCCGCACTGGCGGAATGTTACGTGATACCACGTACTTATACGTATGTGACTATTACAGCGCCATCTATCAAAAGCGAGAAAAGTGGTCCAACTAAAACATTCATATTTCTTTACGTACTACACGAATATGTAATAAAAAAATGGGGGTTCCTATTTAAAAAACGCAGTTGATGTCCGTTTCACCTATGGCAGCGCCATCTAGCGGGCCAACCATAGCGCCATCTGGTTTCCCCCTTCAAGCTAGAGGAGTTTCCTTCTTTGAAGTTTTTTCGTTTCATGCTCATTTCTTGAGATATTTGTCCCGGTCACTATCAATGGACCACCCTGTACACTGAAGCGAGAAAGAAACTGGCATAGGCATGCGACTTCAAATACAGAGATACTTAAACAGGCAGAATATGACGGTGCGGTCGGCAATGCATGCACAAGAAGTGTCTGGCGCAGTTGTCAGACCGGTTACTGCTGCTACAATGGCAGGTTGTCAAGATTCACGTGGTGTTGCAGTCGGTGCACGAGCGATGGGAAACAGCAACTCCGAGGTAGCGAGGAAGTGGGGATTTTCCCGTACGACCATTTCACGAGTATACCGTGAATATCAGGAATTCGGTAAAACGCACGTAAGCTTCCTGTCTGATCACTTGCATCCATTTGTATCTATTGTGCATTCCGACGGACTTGGGCAATTCCAGCAGGGCAATGCGACACCTCACTCAATTGCTACAGAGTGTCTTCAGAAACACACTTCTGAGTTAAAACACTTCCGTTCGCTAGCAAATTCGCAAGACATGAACATGAGTGACCATATCTGGGATACCTTGAAACGTGCTGTTCAGAAGAGATCTCCATCCACTCATACTCTTCCGGATTTATGGATAGCCTTGCGGCATTCAAGCTGTCAATTCCCACCAGCTCTACTTCAGACGTTAGTCGAGTCCATGCCACGTCATGTTGCGGTGCTTCTGTGTGCTCACGGGGGTCCTACCAGATTCTTTGAGTCGTCAGTGTAATTTATGTCGGAAGAAGCAGAGGAGGGAGTAGTGATCGCATTAAAATGTATGCTATAGACTAGGGTTGCAGCAGCCACTGGTGTTTACCGTGGCACAGTAAAGAGAATAAAGAACGAAGGGAACATCGTATCTACAGGTGCTTCTCAAGGCTTCTCTACTCCATGAAAGAGGAAATTTCCATTTATATAATTCATACGAGCAAGTTGTTATGAGCCTAACATATAATTTCTCCGTGACGTACAAACAGTGCCCAACCTCAAAGTCAGTTGTTCCGTTCATCAAGGAAAACGCGTCTTTTGAAGGACGCATTTCATCATTACGATCGTACTGCAGAAGCTAGGCTATACGTGCTTCAGTGACTATGTTTTTGTGCCTGTCTCATTTGCTGGCCAGTGTGGCCGAGCGGGTGTAGGCGCTTCAGTCTGGAACCGCGCGACCGCTACGGTCGCAGGTTCGAATCCTGCCTCGGGTATGGATGTGTGTGATGTCTTTAGGTTAGTTAGGTTTAAGTAGTTCTAAGTTCTAGGGGACTGATGACCTCAGATGTTAAGTCCCATAGTGCTCAGAGCCATTTGAACCATTTTTGAACCTGTCTCATTTATATTCTTAAATGTTCTTGTAATTCACATTTTGTAACATTTACCAGATGCAGAAGGTCGTCAGGAGTGGATACCCAGTTCGATAATCCTTTTTAGTCTGATACAAAGCTCGCAACAGAAACGAGATTGTATTTTGCCACGTTTTTATTAGGTCACTTACTTGTCTATCTGGTCGATATAAATTTTGCAATTCACTTGAAACTAGCTTCCTGGTAAGCTAGAGACTTGAAATTCTAAACATACATCACAACTGGATGACAATCCAGTATTAACTCGTTTTCTTATCGGTCTGTTCGGTAGGGGTGTGGGTGGAGGTGGAAAAGGTTGGGAACGTCTGTCATCTGCCCTGCACGCATGGTGTTTTTGCGAGTAGTAACGGAATGCGTTTCAGGGGGTACAAGTGCGGACGGGAATTGTCGGGCAGAGAGACTCAGCAGATATAGACTCAGATCACAAAATAGTTGTGATGAATAATTGGCAGAAGTCTAATAGTGAGGAAGAATCGATACGCAAAGAAGTGGGATATGGAGGTATAAAGGAATGACGAGATAGGCTTTAATTTCTCTAAGGCTATAGATACAGCATTAAGGAATAGCTCAGTAGGCAGTACAGTTGAAGAGGAATGGACTTCTCTAAAAAGGGCAATCACAGAAGTCTGAAAGAGAAACATAAGTACAAAGAAGGTAACTGCGAAGAAACCATGGGTAACAGAAAAAATACTTCTGCTGATCGTTGAAAGAAGGAAGGGCAAAAATGTTCAAGGAAATTCAGGAACACAGAACTGCAAGTCACTGAGGAATGAAATAAATAGGAAATGCAAGGAAGCTAAAACGAAATGGCTATATGAAAAATGTGAAGAAATCGAAAAAGAAATGATTGTCGGAAGGACTGATTCAACATAAGGGAAAGCCAGAAAAGCTTTATTTAAAATTAAACGCAAAGCTGATATTATTAAGATTGCAACGTGACTTCCACTGTTAAATACGGAGGAGAGAGCGGGTAGGTGGAAAGACTATATTGAAGGCCTCTATGTGAGGGAAGATTTGTCTGATGTGTGATAGAAGGAGAAACAGGAGTCGAATTAGAAGAGGTAGGGGATCCAGTATTAAAATAAAATTTAAGAGAGCTTTGGGCGATGTAGGATCAAATAAGGCAGAAGGGATAGATATCATTCCACCAGAATTTCTAAAATGGTTGGGGGCATTGACAACAAACGACTGTTCACATTGGTGTGTGGACTATATGAGTCTGACTACACACAAAAATATCATCCACACAATTCCGAAGACTCCAAGAGCCGACAAGTGCGAGAATTATCGCACAATCAGCTTTAACAGCTCATGCATCCAAGTTGCTGACAAGAATAATATACAGAAGAATGGAAAAGAAAAATGAGGATGCACTAGATGACGATCAGTTTGGCTTTAGGAAAGGTAAAGGCACCAGAAAGGCAATTCTGACGTTGCGATTGATAATGGAAGCAAGGTAAAGAAAAATCTAGACACGTTTATAGGATTTGTCAACCTGGAAAAAGCGTTAGATAATGTAAAATGATGGAAGATGTTCCGAATTTTGATAAAAATATGGATAAGTTATAAGGAGAGACGGGTAATATCCAATACGTACAGGAGCCAAGAACGAAGTGCTCGGATTAAAAAAGGTTGTAAGACAGGGAAGAAGTTTTCGTCCTACTGTTCAGTCTGTACATTAAAGAATTAATGATGGAAATTAAAGGAGGGTTCAGGACGAATGTTGAAAGTTAGATAGGCTGATAAGATAAGGAACGAGGAGGTTCTGCGCAGAATCAGAGAGGAAAGGGGCATGTAGAAAACACTGATAAGGAGAGGGGAAAGATGATTGGTCATCTGCTAAAACATGAGGGAATGACTTCCATGGTACTAGAAGAACCTGTAGAAGGCAAAAACTGTAGAGAATGAAAGATACTGGAATAAATCCAGCAAATAATTGAGGACATAGGTTGCAACTGCTACTCTGAGATGAACAGGTTGGCACAGGAGAGGAATTTGTGGCGGGCCGCATCAAACCAGTCAGAAGGGTGATGACTCAAGAAAAGAATGTGACATACGTGTATTGTCACAATTTTTCAGAGGAGTCCGTATGAGGCTTGGAATCTGTTGGGGCTACAAGATTATTTTATAATTTTTGTACTTAAATATTTGTTCGTTGTATCATTTCAGATCAATGCGAAGCTTTAAGAAACAATGCTTACTGCTCATCTCAGTCCAACCAGAATCGTTTCGTTATATCCTTTCGTACTTTTGCTCCTCTCTACCATTCTAGTGCCCTCCAGTACGTTCTTTTCATCTTCTCTCTCTTGCACATTCTTTTTTTCCTCTCCGTTTCGGCCTTCCTGTGCCCCTTTTCTGCTGTCCTTACTCTTTTTTTTCGCCCGTCGCGAAAGTACGATCCAACGGAAACGGCTGCCGTACTCCAATAAATCCACAGTCCGTTTGCCTTAGCATTGCCAGATCAGATGTAGAGAAAGTAGGGATAGAGTCTGGTGGCTAAAAATCGGTGGAATAAGGACCTTAAAGTTGGGACATAAAAAAGAGGTAAATTTTCAGTTGTTAGGCAAGTATATAATACACGTACGTCCAGAAAGTAAGTACCGTTTGCTAATAAAAACAGAACAGGTACGGGGACATAAAAGAAAGCTTTTGTGGAAAAAGCTACAAATTTTAAACTATATTTATACTTAGCTCCCACCATTTTGTAAGAACTTGCCAGCGTGGCGCATATTACTGTGTGCCGGCCCCATAGTACATTGCCGCCTGTGTTTTCAACCATGCAGTAAAATGTTCTTTCAGCTCAGCGCCGTTGTTGGATTTTTGAACACCAAGGAATCGTTTCAGGTGCGAAAAGGGTTTCAGGTCGCTAGAGGCGTGGTCGGGGCTGTACCGAGGACGCTCATTGTGGCTCCAGCCCAAGTCTTGTAAGAGTAGTCGTCTCTTGCTCGCGCTTTAAGGTCGGGCATTGTCACGAATCAAAACAATAGCTTTTGTGATCTTTCCGCTGCGCGTATTCTGTATTCCGCGACGCAGTTTCATAAGCGTTTCACAGTAAAGCAGTGATTGTTTCCCCTCTCGGTAAGAGATTGTGCCCAAAACTTTTTGAGTTGTCAAGGTTTGCTTATCTTCAGTCTTTACTGCCGACGCTGCGTGCCTCCATTACAGTGAGTGTCGTTTCGATTGAGGGGTTAGCGACCACGGTCAGTTTCTTGCTTAGAAAATATCACCATGTACCGCCCCAAAGCCGTTTTCCGTGTTGCTCTGTAAGAATTTTTGTCGCCCAACGAACACACAGTTTTCGAAAATTTAGGTTTCCAGAAACAATTTCGTGAAGAACTGATCCTAAATTTAGTGGGAAGTTCTCAGAAAGATTGGCTACTATAGACGTAAGATTTTCCTTTACGAATTTTTCATCTGCACGAACCAGTTCTTCATTTATCAGACATGGACGGCCACCTTGTTCGACGTCGTGCCCTTGGTCACGACCTTTAGTGAACTGTCAGGCCGCGCCCATCTCCTTACCATTGAATGAGTGACGGCAATTCCTCCGAAAGCCTCACATATCAGTTGATAATATCGAAAGGTTTAGTGTTCTTCCCATTCAGAAAACGAAATACAGATCTAATATCACATACAACAGAATTTACAGTTACCTTCGCCATTCTAAACAAGCGCTGTACACCATAAACAACGCACAGAGAGTTCAAAATGGGGTCAGCTCCCGCAGCTTGGCTCAAAACAGCTACCGCGCATGCCCTGAACTGCGATTGTAGGCGCCGCCGCGGAATGAAATAAATGTTCAAATGTTTGTGAAGTCTTATGGGACTTAACTGCTAAGGTCATCAGTCCCTAAGCCTACACACTACTTAACCTAAATTATCCTAAGGACAAACACACATACACCCATACCCGAGGGAGGACTCGAACCTCCGCCGGGACCTGCCGCACAGTCTATGACTGCAGCGCCCTAGACCGCTTTCTTTTCCATTTTGTTCGTTATTGATCGAATTCTTGGAATCCAGATATTGATGGCTCCCTGGTTAGGACTTAAGGAGAGGATGACGGACGACAGGATACCGCAACGAATAATGAAAGGTCGATTGTACGTGTCCGCCAGGAGGAACGGCCGACCAACGTCTAGGTGGCTGCACAATGTGATGACTGATCTTACCAAGCTAGAGATTCGAGGACGGAAGACAATAGCAGAGAACAGAAGTGTATGGAGGAAGACTGTGGTATGGAGGGAAGATTGTGTGTGTGTGTGTGTGTGTGTGTGTGTGTGTGTGTGTGTGTGTTTGGTAGGAGGAGGAGGAGGAGGAGGAGAAGGAGGGGTGCGGGGATAAAAACTGCAGCGGTTGTTAATGTTGTGTGTGAAATCTTATGGGACTTAACTGCTAAGGTCATCAGTCTTACACACTACTTAACCTAAATTATCCCAAGGATAAACACACACACCCATCCCCGAGGGAGGACTCGAACCTCCGTCGGGGGTTGACCAAGGTTGGAATACAGTAAGCAGCTTCAAATAGATATAGACTGCAGTAGCTGTGCAGGGATGAAGAGTGTTGTAGAATGCATACTAACATGGAGAGACAGATCAAAGTAGTTTTCAGACTGAAGACTACAATAAGTTCCGTTTCACATGTATTTCGTTCCATCCAGTTTGGTTCCTTTTCAGTTCTTTCTCGGTCACTGTTGTTCAGGGAAGAACATCAATCAAGGCGTTCATACACAGGGTTCAGTTTATGCTTTAACCTGATGGTGAGTGGATGTCTTTAAAAATTACCGTTTATTATTATACACACATCAAAAAAAGTTTTGCATCACCTCGGTTCGGAGAGATCCGGAAATGTGAGACCTTGAGTGGTGGTGGTCCAGATTACTGTACACACTGCTACCTCTAATACCCAGAAGCACGTCCTCTTGCATTGATGTATTCCCGTATTCGTTGTGGCATTCTATCCTCAAGTTCATGAAGGCTCTGTTGGTCCAGATTGTCCCACTCCTTAACGGCGATTAGGCGTAGATCTCTCAAAGTGGTTGGTGGGTCATGTCATCCATGAACAGCCCTTTTCAATCTATCCCAGGCATTTTCGATAGGGTTCATGTCTGGAGAACTTGCTGGCCACTCATGTCGAGCGATGACGTTATCCTGAAGGAAGTCATTCACAAGATGTGCACGATGGGGGCGCGAATTGTCGCCCATGAAGACGAATGCCTCGGCAATATACTGCCGATATTGTTGCACTATTGGTCGGAGGACGGCATTCACGTATCGTACAGCCGTTACAGCGCCTTCCATGACCACCAGCGGCGTACGTCGGACCCACATAATGACATCCCAAAACAGCAGGGAACCTCCACACTGCTGCACTCGCTGGACGGTGTATGTAAGGTGTTCAGCCTGACCGGATTGCCTCCGACAATTGTCTGATAGGCATGCGACACTCATTGGTGAAGAGGACGTGATGCCAATCCTGAGCGGTCCATTCGGCATGTTGTTGGGCCCATCTGTACCACGCTGCATGGAGGAGTGGTTGCAAAGATGGACCTCACCATGGACGTCGGGAGTGAAGTTGCGCATCATGCAGCCTACTGCGCACAGTTTGAGTCGTAAATGACCCCCTGTGGCTGCACGAAAAGCATTATTCAACATGGTGACGTTGCCGTCAGGGTTCCTCCGAGCCATAATCCGTAGGTAGCGGTAATCGACTGCTGTAGTAGCCCTAGGAAGGCCTGAGCGAGGCATGTCATCGACAATTGCTGTCTCTCTGTATCTCCTCCCTGTCCGAACAACATAGCTTTTGTTCACTCCGAGACGCCTGGACACTTCCCTTGTTGAGAGCCTTCCTGGCACAAAGTAACAATGCGGACGCAATCGAATCGCGGTATTGGTCGTCCAGGCATGGTCGAACGGCAGACAACACGAGCCGTGTACGTCCTTCTTGGTGGAATGACTGGAACTGATCGTCTGTCGGACCCCCTTCGTCTAATAGACGCTGCTCATACATGTTTGTTTACATCTTTGGGCGGGTTTAGTGACATCTCTGAACAGTCAAAGGGACTATGTCTGTCATACAATATCCACAGTCAACGTCTTTCTTCAGGAGTTCTGGGAACCAGGGTGATGCAGTACTGTTTATGATGTGTGTGTTTTGAAAGTTGTCTCAGTTCTTCTGATAAAATGAGCGGTATAGCAGGTGTTGATAAAGTTAGTTTAATTTCTACAGTGCAATCTAAACCAATGCTATTGGAGAAAACTTATGAAAAGTATAAGGATAGAGTGAAGACGCAGGAAACGGGGAAAGACGTTTGTGTTGAAATTTTCAAAGGTTTTGATGAATTTAACCTCACTAAAAAATGGCATTGGGTATTACTGAAAAATTCATTTTTCTGGAATGATTGACATAGTATGTTAGGACAGATGGTAAACTCACCGTGGTTTTGAGGAAATGTAAATGGAAAAGTTTTGAAAATCATTGATGTAACTAGTGACATTTATTTAGAATACATATCAAATTATAACAGAGAACGCCCCTAACTTTGATAAGTATTAAGGTAAATCAGATTTTATAAAACTACTAGCTCACTGAACGTACTTCAGTCGTGAACTACTCTTTCGACTACTTGTGCCTGTGTACGGAAAAGAAACTCGAAACATGATACGAACCGTCTGAGAACCGTGTATGTGTGAAAGGATTTCATTCGTTTTCGGTTGCAGCCAAGAAGGGACCGTACCGAATGGAACCCCACAAGTGTGAAACAGGTCTGACAAGCGTGAGGCCGCGTTATTCGTTGCTGGTAGTGAGCCAATCTTTGCAGTGCCGGTGTGGTGAATGGTGGCGACCTGTGACTGATACCTGCAGTACGGTGCTGGAAAGTTTATAGTGGCGCGGCCGCCGTTGGCCACCCGGCCTACTGAATGCGAGCTCGGCGGACCCGCGGCTCTGCCCGGCGCATGGTAATGAGGTGAGCCGGCCCGGCGTGGCGGGAGGTCTCCCCTTGACATTTCAGCCAGCCAGCCAGCCAGCGGACTGAGTAACGGGCCGCACCAGCTGGCTGCGGCTCCATTCATGACAGCAGGCGCGCCACCTCTGCTGTCGCTGATGACGCCCACCCTGACGCCAGCCTCCGACACAGCGAACTCTTGTCACATGAGGCACAGCGCTGCAATTGGCACCCTTGACTATGGGGTCGTGCGACATCATCTTACGTCCGTCCCCACTGTTAACACTCTAATACTCGCCTCGACCTGTATCACTTCACTGTGTTCTAATCACTTCATTCAAAGTCCACATTATCACATCAATGATTCGTAACTCAACAGTTTCTCTCTGTTAACACATGAAGGGATCGGCGGACAAAAATTCTATATCTTTATGTCTTTGATTAAATTTGATAACAAAAACGTACGTTCAATGAGACGGAACAGTTTACACAAAAGACAGTGCTTTCTACCCTTATACACTACTGGCCATTAAAATTGCTACACCACGAAGATCACGTGCTAAAGATCCGAAATTTAACCTACAGGAAGAAGATGCTGTGATATGCAAATGATTAGCATTTCAGAGCATTCACACAAGGTTGGCGCCGGCAGCGACACCTACAACATGCTGACATGAGGAAAGTTTCCAACCGATTTCTCATACACAAACAGCAGTTGACCGGCGTTGCCTGGTGTTGTTGTGATGCCTCGTGTAAGAAGGAGAAATGTGTACCATCGCGTTTCCGACTTTGATAAAGGTCGGATTGTAGCCTATCGCGATAGCGGTTTATCGTATCGCGACATTGCTGCTCGCGTTGGTCGAGATCCAACGACTGTTAGCAGAATATGGAGTCGGTGGGTTCAGGAGGGTAATACGGAACGCCGTGCTGGATCCCAACGGCCTCGTATCACTAGCAGTCGAGGTGACAGGCATCTTATCCGCGTGGCTGTAACAGATCGTACAGCCACGTCTCGATCCCTGAGTCAACAGATGGGGACGTTTGCAAGACAACAACCATCTGCACGAACAGTTCGACGACGTTTGCAGCAGCATGGACTATCAGTTCGGAGACCACGGGTGCTGTTATCCTTGACGCTGCATCACAGACAGGAGCACCTGCGATGGTGTACTCAACGACGAACCTGGGTGCACGAATGGCAAAACGTCATTTTTTCGGATGAATCCAGGTTCCGTTTACACCATCATGATGGTCGCATCTGTGTTTGGCGTCATCGCGGTGAACGCACATTGGAAGTGTGTATTCGTCATCGCCATACTGGCGTATCACCCGGCGTGATGGTAAGGGGTGCCTTTGGTTACACGTATCGGTCACCTCTTCTTCGCATTGAGGGCACTTTGAACAGTGGACGTTACATTTCAGATGTGTTACGACCCGTGGCGCTACCCTTCATTAAATCCCTGCGAAACCCTACACTTCAGCAGCATAATGCACGACCGCATATTGCAGATCCTGTACGGTCCTTTCTGGATACGGAAAATGTTCGACTGCTGCCCTAGCCAGCACATTCTCCAGATCTCTCACCAAGCGAAAACGTCTGCTCAGTGGTGGCCGAGCAACTGGCTTGTCACAACACGCCAGTCACTACTCTTGATGAACTGCAGTATCGTGTTGAAGCTGCATGGGCAGCTGTATCAATACACGCCATCCAAGCTCTGTCTGACTCACTGCCCAGGCGTATCAAGGCCGTTATTACGGCCAGAGGTGGTTGTTCTGGGTACTGATTTCTCAGGATCTATGCACCCAAATTGCGTGAAAATGTAATCACATGTCAGTTTTAGTATAATATATTTGTCCAATGAATACCCGTTTATCATCTGCATTTCTTCTTGGTATAGTAATTTTAATGACCAGTAGTGTACATGGCACTACTTGTTACCAGCATGTGCGGCGTTCGTAAATGGAATAAGAGTGCGTAACGAGGGTATTACAACCTTTTCTACAGGATGGCAGTTATTGAACTATATGAAATAGAAGCTTCCTGGCAGATTAAAACTGTGTGTAGGACCGAGAATCGAACTTGGGACCTTTGCCTATATGAAATAGAATCGTCATAACTCCTGAACGGTTTCGTCAAGACGTTCGAACTGCACGCTGAGCCAAGGGGAATTGTTTAGCGAGGAAGCCCACTTTCACTTGGATCGGTTCGTCAATAAGCAATGTTGGCGCATTTGGTGGACTGAGAATCCGCACTTCGCGACCCCTCGAGTAGTCTCTTCGCCCTCAGCGAGTGACTGCGCAGTGTGCAATGTCCAGCCACCGAATAATCGGTGCTATAGTCCTTGATAGCACGGTGACTGCGGAACGGTACGTGAATGTTTTGGAAGATGAATTTATTATCCAAAGTGATCCTGATTTCGGCAAGATGTGTGTAATGCAACATGGAGCTCGACCCCGTCGAAGCAGATTAGTGTTTGATGTCCCGGAGGATTTAATCTCAGTCGCATTTCGTCATCCACAATGGATATACTGAAAAGTGAAAAGATGAAGTTCGTTGAAGACGGAGCTCGACCCCGTCGAAGCATTAGAGTGTTTGATGTCCTGTAGGGGCGCCTTGGGAACCGCATTCTGGCTCTGGGGTACCCAGAGGCCACTGGCATGGGCCGCGATTAGCCGCCATACTCTCCGCATCTGAGCGCATACGACTCCTTTTTGTGGGGCTATATTAAAGACAAGGTGTACAGGAATAACCCCAAAACCATTGACGAGCTGAAAACAGTCGTCCAGGAGGTCATCGACAGCGTCGACGTTCTGACACTTCAGCGGGTCATGCGGAATTTCGCTATTCGTCTGCGCCACATCATCGCCAAATATGGCAGACATATCGAACATATCATAACCTAAATCTGGATATCAGTAGTGACGTTTACATGTTGAATAAAGTGGGTGCACTCAGTTTGTAACTACTTTACGTTTCTTTTCATATTACTCAATAATTATCACCCTGTAAACTGAGAGTTGATAGTTTCATCCGCAGATCCATTCGTAAATCCTTTCTAGCGAATATTTACATCTGCCTCAAATAATACCGGAATTACGACTATTTCGAACCCTCTGGTAACAATTTCGTACAGTAAACAGTCGCTATTCGAAGGTTAAAGAGTATAAGAACTACACAAGTGACGGAGAAAACGACAGCTGTCACAAACTGTGACACCGTATTGTTTCTTCACTGACTTTTCCTTATATACTCGTTGGATTCGTTAACCTTCAAACATCGACCTTACCCAAACGAATAGTTCTGCAGATAAATCACCTGCATGGATGGTGCAACATATACATCTCCTTGGTTTAAAACATATATTTCTGCCTCAGGTCAGACAGATGTTATCATTACCATCTTAAACATATTACCAAGGTGTTATTAAATGATTTGAATATGTTGACCAGTTGCTGTGTCACGTACGCAAATCCTGTAATGATAAATATGCAATAAGTTTAATGGGCCAGCATGCTTCACTTATGAATTGTTTAGGTGGCCAGTCTTGTCACAGGCTCAAGATACAATTAAAGTTGGGAAAACAATCGCGCACTAATAGCCCACGAAAAATTGTACTTTGGTAATATGAGCAGTTTCGCCCCTATTGTGTCGTTTAATATGACACCGTTACTCAGCTAAGCTACGGAAATGTTACGTGCACCGATCTGTTACTGTTGAGTTTCTGTTGCAGAAGTACAAATTGAGGTTGTCCAGGTCAGCTATAACAGTGGAAACAGACTTTTCGTACGCGTGTCGAAAACTGCGCGGTAGCGATATGGCATTTGCAGCGCCAGCTGATGCAGCTGTAGGCAACCCGCCGCGCAAGCCGGTCTGGCTGGCTGCGTTTGTGCAGGAGCAGGAGGCCCAAACAGTAGACCCCTGTGTAGTCTGTGTGTCGGCAATCCAAAGACTGGCCATCTACAGCACAAATCCCAATGGAAAAGAAATATGATTGATAGAAAATTGTCGAAAAATTCAAACGTCCTGCTGAGGGCGTGAGAAAGACGATGAATTCATAAGATGCTTGCATCAGGCGGCAACGGAGTGAATAAACGTAAGCTTTGTAATTCTTTTTATTATAAAGCGAAAACACAATAAATTCCCTTGAAACTAAACAAATTCGAATGTTTATCTGCTACGCAGATGAAAGTTAAATATATACGAAAGACCCGATCATTCTCGTTGCTTACGTTCACCATATATGTAATTACTTGCTTGATGTATTTCTGTGATCTAACAGATTTTTGATGAAAAATAAATATGACTAACCCGGTATCACGCTGGTTTCCTTCACGCAAAGTATACATGATGTTTCGGAACTTCAACTTCAAACTTTGAGGGAATCTAGAATATGTCTGGAGGAATAAAATCACGATAACAACCCGCGTCCGGAAACGTCATAAAACGATGCTATAGAGCGTCGACGTTATAGAGACCGACGGCTGTATGTATATTTATGTACGGGGTGACTTCGTGAAGATGTAAAGTTTCTGCGACGAGGCAGAACGATGAAGGCGTCAATTTGAGGTAAGGGATCCGAACGAGTCTGGAGTTACATCGGAAAATCGTTCTGATACCTCTGACAGTGGAATACATGAACCAGTGCACGTGTCGCTAAAATTGTAGGATAGGCAATTTTTAGAGGTGGTAGTATAGAACAAAACATGGAAAAAATGTCCTAAGGTAAATGTCTTAAGATACGCATTTTAGAACCCAAATTTGCTGGACTTCTTTTCTTGTTTTGGTCCATACTGCCACATCCGAAAGTTGCCTACCCTACAGTCGTAGCAATCACAGCACCGGTACATATATTCCAGTGTCAGAGGCATCAGAACGATTTTCACTTGCGACTCCCGTGTCGTTCGTTTCCTGACCATGGTCCCTTACCTCAAATTGATACATTTAACCCTCTCAATCGTCGCAGATAGCCGAATCACCCTATATGTACATATATGTAACTAAGGCGCTCTGTAACGTCGTTGTATGACGTTTCCGGACACGAGTTCCTGTCGTCATTTTATTTCTCCAGGTACCTTTCACATTTTCGCATAGTTTGTCGGTATAATTTTGAAACACCCTGTATATCTGATATTATAAAGTACGCATGCAACATTAGGTTGTATATTTCACATGTCATTAATCATGTTTCATTGGCATTATCTTCCTTATACGTACTTGAATGAAATGCCCTATGTCAGTGAAGACATTAGAGACTATGTTATATATAGCAGCTATTGAAGTGAGAAACAGTGCCTAAGAAAAATTTATGCGGTCGCAAATAACCAGAGAGGAAATTCTAATGTTTCTTCACGTTATGTTTGACGTCGGTAATTAATGTTCTGCCTGTAAATTTTGTCTTCTGTTACACTGAGACCAGCGAAAAGCGCCAAACGACATACACTCCTGGAAATTGAAATAAGAACACCGTGAATTCATTGTCCCAGGAAGGGGAAACTTTATTGACACATTCCTGGGGTCAGATACATCACATGATCACACTGACAGAACCACAGGCATATAGACACAGGCAACAGAGCATGCACAATGTCGGCACTAGTACAGTGTATATCCACCTTTCGCAGCAATGCAGGCTGCTATTCTCCCATGGAGACGATCGTAGAGATGCTGGATGTAGTCCTGTGGAACGGCTTGCCATGCCATTTCCACCTGGCGCCTCAGTTGGACCAGCGTTCGTGCTGGACGTGCAGACCGCGTGAGACGACGCTTCATCCAGTCCCAAACATGCTCAATGGGGGACAGATCCGGAGATCTTGCTGGCCAGGGTAGTTGACTTACACCTTCTAGAGCACGTTGGGTGGCACGGGATACATGCGGACGTGCATTGTCCTGTTGGAACAGCAAGTTCCCTTGCCGGTCTAGGAATGGTAGAACGATGGGTTCGATGACGGTTTGGATGTACCGTGCACTATTCAGTGTCCCCTCGACGATCACCAGTGGTGTACGGCCAGTGCAGGAGATCGCTCCCCACACCATGATGCCGGGTGTTGGCCCTGTGTGCCTCGGTCGTATGCAGTCCTGATTGTGGCGCTCACCTGCACGGCGCCAAACACGCATACGACCATCATTGGCACCAAGGCAGAAGCGACTCTCATCGCTGAAGACTACACGTCTTCATTCGTCCCTCCATTCACGCCTGTCGCGACACCACTGGAGGCGGGCTGCACGATGTTGGGGCGTGAGCGGAAGACGGCCTAACGGTGTGCGGGACCGTAGCCCAGCTTCATGGAGACGGTTGCGAATGGTCCTCGCCGATACCCCAGGAGCAACAGTGTCCCTAATTTGCTGGGAAGTGGCGGTGCGGTCCCCTACGGCACTGCGTAGGATCCTACGGTCTTGGCGTGCATCCGTGCGTCGCTGCGGTCCGGTCCCAGGTCGACGGGCACGTGCACCTTCCGCCGACCACTGGCGACAACATCGATGTACTGTGGAGACCTCACGCCCCACGTGTTGAGCAATTCGGCGGTACGTCCACCCGGGCTCCCGCATGCCCACTACACGCCCTCGCTCAAAGTCCGTCAACTGCACATACGGTTCACGTCCACACTGTCGCGGCATGCTACCAGTGTTAAAGACTGCGATGGAGCTCCATATGCCACGGCAAACTGGCTGACACTGACTGCGGCGGTGCACAAATGCTGCGCAGCTAGCGCCATTCGACGGCCAACACCGCGGTTCCTGGTGTGTCCGCTGTGCCGTGCGTGTGATCATTGCTTGTACAGCCCTCTCGCAGTGTCCGGAGCAAGTATGGTGGGTCTGACACACCGGTGTCAATGTGTTCTTTTTTCCATTTCTAGGAGTGTACATGCAAAGTTTTGTAATAATGCTAAGGAAATCTTGTGAGTCAACGAGCATTTCGCTCTCATTTAAGAATATGGCCGAAAGAGTCAGCCTACAAGAATTGTGAAGCGAACCCTGTCGCCCAGGACCGGGAGCCACAAAGGGCGCAGATTGACGACGAGATGGGGAAATTCACAGGCGTCTACTGTGTATTGACGCCTAAGCGCCGTAGTGTGCGAGTGAGACAAACGAGAACCTACGTCATAGGGAAACCCAGCAGAAGGCTTTTGTGGCCAAGGAGACGTAGCAGTGTTGAATATGGCGGACCGAAGATCGGCCGTAAAGGGAAACATTTATGAAAACTGTTTAATTCTGTATTAATGCAGGGAATCAAACCACAGTAATTAAAATCTGCGATCCTCCATAAATTTTCATGGTGATCCCAGTAAAACTTGAATACTGATCATATCTATAGTAGTTTAGGATTTACTGTTAAAGTGAAATTACCAAGTTTTGTAACAAAGACCTGAGTGCTAAAATCTGAACGCTTTGGTCGATCTTAACGATCGATATTTCATATAGAAGCGCATCATTAAAATGACAAACGTTGTAAATATCAACTCTGTAACTTTATTTGTTTAAAATATATAGTAAATTTAAATTTTCTGTATTTTCAGTTAAGTATCAGATCATAATTTCCTCCACACAAAACACATTGAACGACGACAGCATGACACCTTATTGAATCATTAGGTAATAGAATATTTGTTGTAAAGTTTAGTGCATAATAGTTACTTTTGTTCTATATTTATTTATCAGAAAGCACATTGGTGCAAGACTACTGGCCGTGACATTCTAAGTTAGGAAGGAAATTGTATTGGTTGTATGTAAAAGAATTTAACATTTATTATGTAATGGATATTATTGTTACTTTATTTATAATGTGAAAGTGGTCAAGCTTTGCTTATTTGAATATGTTAAAATGTAAAATAATGTAGAATAAGCTGTAGCCAGTCGTATGGACAGCTTCAGGAAAGGGAACTGCCCTAGTCAGTTGAGCGAAGATGTCAGGAAAACGCGGCCGGGGGCGGGCAGAGACAGTTCTGGTGCAGACGCTAAAGCGGACAGTTCAGTTCTGGCCGAGACACCAAAGAGTACAGTTCGGATTGAGACTCGAAAGCAGACAGTCGATCTTAACGCAGTTAGGAAGTGAAACGACTTAGAAAATTTGGAATTGTGTGGTATCGCGGGACTTATATGCGCTTGAGTGTAATAGTAATTGTAAATACGACCACTTTCTCTATTAGTTTGCTATCTGAATAAAAATTATCGTAACCAAATCGCAATTGTTTGGTCTACATCATTTACGGGTCGTTAATTTAGTTGCCGATATTATTATTACTGTTATTATATGCTATGTTAACTTTCTATTTCGCAAACTTGCCATCAGCCAGGCAATTTAACCAAATGGTCACAAGTGTCTAATTAGGACGAGTAATGTGACACGTGCGGTTCAACACCTAGGCGAGTTTGAACTAAGACATTCCGACGAAGAGGAACTGCCCGAACATGTATGGGATGTTAGCTCACAATCTGAAGCTGGAGTGCTAAGTGCACTATCGCTACGCATTTACGCTGAAGTACAAATTCCAGACAGTTCTATCCTCTCTCCCGATCATTATTGCCAACAAACAATAACGTAGCTTCCAAAGAGTGTGTTCAGTATCTGGTGTTCTCTTCCGTTCTCTTTAGTGTAAGACATTGTTCAGAGATACAACCGAATTTTAGCGAACGCTGGGGAATTTTCTGCGAATGGACACTCGCTTGAGGTCGTTTCCTTTCGATGTAAAGGAGGCTTTAGAGTCGCCAGTGTTCATAGTTTAAAAAACATTATTTTCCTTCACAGTCATTCATAATTTCAATACGGAATTACCTGTTCGGACGTGTCATCGGTCATCTTCAGACCATAAAAGAAATGTGATTTCCTCAGTGGTGTGCTTGAACCACAGCACTGGTCTCGTGATCTCAGAATGGCCGGAACCGGTAACTTCTTACTGAAACTGCGTGCGATTTTGGCGGAAAATAAGATATTTTCAAAACAAGAACAGGCTTCGTCGCTAGCCCTGTTGTGTCTCTAAATCAAATAACGGATGCGAGGGGCGGCAACTGATCCTGAAGCACAGCTGCATAATTTTTCACTGAATTAAGAGCTACAGCTCCCTGTTGAATTCTGGAAAGCACTGCTCGCCCTTTTTTTTTTTTTTTTTCTCAGCCACCCTCGAACGTTTCTTGAGTCATTGGCAACGCGTTGCCTTCATGCGGCAAAAATACGCGTTCTTTTTTTCCGACTGCGGAATATTATCGTGAGATATTCCGCTCACCGCCGGGAGGGCGAAGAATTCTGCGCGAGAAATTCGGCCGATGCCGAGGGGTTCACGCCGGCTGGCACCGTAGCGAAGTGCTCCTCCCCCAGTCTTCCCCAGCTCTAGGATTAAAGCCTTCCCCCTCCCCCCGCTCACCTCTGACCCACCATAGCATTTCTCAGTGGGAGCGCGGCTTTGTAGGGGGATCGAAGTGGCAGCAGTCACGGACGGCAGCTTAGCGGCACGAGTGCGACGCGAAAGCTCCTCCAACAAGTTCCTCTGGCGCCGCCAAAACTGAGAGACCTCTCGAGGGATTTACTGCGAAGGAACAGTGAAGGACCACGCGCCACTCGAGAGAGCAGCTTGCCTTGAGCATACTTTGCCACTCCTAAACTTAAAACGTGTGTGGATGCCCCAAGACCCACCACACTCCCCCCGGTCTATGATTTATTGTCACTAATAACGTACAGCATAATGGAAAAGAAAATTTAGGGTTTGTCAGATGACGTTTAGTTTAGCTTCCGGGAAGGCTGGGGCACCAGAGAGGCGCTTCTTAAGGTTGCGTTTGATAATCGGAAAAAAAGGCCACGTTCTTAGAAGTTCTCAATCTGATAAAAACATTCTGCAACAGTGGTCGTCAAATTTTTCACCTAAGAGTCAAGACTGGAATTCTAGGGCGACAACTCGAGCTGCATAGGAAGGAGGGGCCTGCTAGCGCTGCACGTACATGACGCGATAACTAAAATATGTAAGCGGAACAGACACGGACGGAGGATGACTTAGCGAAGATAAGGGCTGCAAATGGGAAAATCCGTTGAGATAAGCGACTTCGACAAAGGGCAGATTATTATCACGCAAAGCCTGTGAACGAGTATCCTGAAAACGGCGAAGTTGGTCTAATGTTCACATACTACTGTCGAGAGCATCTACGGAAAGAGGTAGAAGGACAGTGGAACTACCGTTAGGCGGTACATGGTTGGACGTCCACGACTACTCACAGAACACGGGGTTCTGAGGCTTGTCTGCACTGCAAAGTGGGGTAGGTGGTGATCGGTGGCATCTCTGCCAAGAGCACAATGCTGGTTCACGCACAAGTGTTTCGGAGCGCTCCTTTCATCAAGCGTTGTTGAACGTGGTGCTCCCCAGCCGAATATCCCTACGTGTTCACAAGTTGACCCAACGACGACGTCAATTGTGATTGCAGTGGGGATTCGATCATCGATTAATAGAAACGTGTCGGCTCTTCGTGTGAGTCATTTTTGCTACAGTAGGTCGTAGCTCGTCTCCAGAGACGCTGTCATCAAGGTGAACGGTGGCCGAATCGTGCAGCTTGTAACGGACACAGTCTGGTAGGAGCAATACTGTTCTGTGGGAGGTATTCTCCTTCCTTGCATGGGACCTGCCGTGGTAATCGAAGATACGAACCACCTGCACCCTCTCATACTTGATGTCTTCCCCGACGGCGATACCACCTTTTAGCAGCATAATTACCCGTCTCTTGGAGCCATAATCGTGCTACGTAGGTTTGAAGTGCGTAATAATGGACTCAAGTTGATGGTTAGCCGACCACATTCGACTGTTGTAAATCGTTTGGAACCATCTTGATCGCGGTCGGGCGCAATCACCGCGTACGCAAATCAGCGTCCCGTTATTTATGAGAACTACATGACCTTTGCTTAGACATCTGATGTTACATACTTTCACAGAGCTATCAACAAACAGCCGGATTCTGGTACGCAGAGCCGGCCGGTGTGGCCGAGCAGTTCTAGGCCCTTCAGTCTGGAACCACGCGACCGCTACGGTCGCAGGTTTGAATCCTGCCTCGGGCATGGATGTGTGTGATGTCCTTAGGTTAGTTAGGTTTAAGTAGTTCTGAGTTCTAGGGGACTGATGACCTCAGATGTTAAGTCCCATAGTGCTCAGAGCCATTTGAACCATTTGATACGCAGAATCAGTGGTGTAATTCGTTCCAAAGAAAAGCTGTTAAGAAGATGGTCATAATGTTTTGGCTCATCAATGCGTTGGGACTACATGCATTTTTCTGAAGGCTTAAGTAGTGACCAACTTTATATATCTAATAGGGCACAGTGGCTCTGCCATGGTAACAGGATCCTATGTTTTTCGATTTTCGGACTCTTTTTGTAGACATATTTAAGCCCTAGTATCTGAAACAAAACCAGCCGGCTGCAGTCGGACTTCTATATTAGGCCATATGTAACAGAACAGAGACAGTTTTAAATAACATAACTAAATTAACTCAAAATTATTACAGATGGATATAATGTCGGATGATAGCTTTGTAAATAAAAGGGCTTGCAAGTCAGTTTTGTCTGTTGTATTATGCGTGGTTTTTGGAAGTTACTGTCTTTTGCGTGAACACCTTGACTACTTTTCTCAACGAGTAGCGTGGCTTTTCCTAATGAGACGTTATCTCGGCATTAGTGATCTACAGAAGAAAATATGAAACTCAAATAATTAACAAGGACCTATATATTTAGGCCAAAAGACGTTGTTTAATCATTGATATTGTAAAGAATTATTACTCCCCTTACAAGTGAGGTAACAAGAATAATACGTATGAACGACTTGTCCTAGATCAGACCACTAAAAAACAAAGTTTTTACCAAAACATAACGGAACAAGCTTCCGCTGTTGGTCTCCTTGATGGTGAGATTGCTATCCTTTGTAAAAATGAAGAAGTTATCTGATTTTTCCATCGCTTCTTGATAGACCATAATAATAAATGAAAAACACAGTATTGTGTATGTTCTATAGGGTTAATTTATTTAGTTAACCAATCTATTCCCGTGTCCAAAGAATATTCCAAAGCAGAATTAGATACATTAGAATTTATTGCCTCAGCCAGTGCCTACAATCCTGTCCTGATAGAACACATCTTGCGCAGAAACAAAAATTATACCTTTCTGGTATACTTCCGCTGTTGCTCCTTCGACTGTTGGCAGAAAGCGGTGTACCTATGCTGTGTATCACAGTGTGTAGCAAAAATACTGAAATTCTGCAACTGTAGGATTTCCTACAATGTGATAAACACTACAGCTCGTGTTTTTCAGTAACAAGACTCAGTTATTAGCCAACAATGGGGTGTACGAAATTACATGTTCTGATTGTGATAATTTTTGTACTGGTCAGTCAGGTAGAGGCATAAGCAACTAAACTGGCTACGCTTCAAGGCGGCTGTAGGTTGCAGACTTGTCACTGCACACTTGCTGAGCATATACTGAGTGAAGGCTGCAGCTACCAGATACACTCCCATGTCGTACATGTAGCAAACAAAGGCGAAAATCGCAGCCTGTTGGAAGCCCTGCAAATCAACAGACATCTAGCCCATGTTCCCGATTTAATCGTAAATGACCAAACATAGCTTAATGCTCCCACTCTTCAAAACCGCACAAATCCTTTCAGCTTTCCATTACTTCCCACACTCTCTGTTCCTTTTTGTCCCTCCATTATCCTGTATTTTTTATTTTACTGTGGTCGCCTATGTACTCCATATATACTGCTGTTGCAACGTCAGTTCCACCTTTTACTCAGTTTCTGTATCATTTCCCACCTGTAATACCTGCTAAGCTATTCCTCTGAAGTCTTGGCAGTTATTTTTTAGGATTTTTTATTTAATGTAAATTTTTATATTGGCACTATTTTTCCAGTTTAGTGTTTAATGTTCTATCTCGTTTGCTGCCTTCATATTTACTTATTGTTCAACTTTTACCTTTTTGATTATATTCTCACGGCACTGTCAAAAATAACATTTACTCCGTGCTTGTGCCTCAGTCTAAAAAAGGCTCACCTAGACTGATAATTAAGGTCTTATGATGGCCTTATAAGCCGAAAAGCAGTTCTCCAAATAAATTACTCCTGTAGAACGTACACAGTAGTGTGCTTTTCATTGCCGGCCGAAGTGGCCGTGCGGTTAAAGGCGCTGCAGTCTGGAACCGCAAGACCGCTACGGTCGCAGGTTCGAATCCTGCCTCGGGCATGGATGTTTGTGATGTCCTTAGGTTAGTTAGGTTTAACTAGTTCTAAGTTCTAGGGGACTAATGACCTTAGCAGTTGAGTCCCAAGGTGCTCAGAGCCATTTGAACCATTTTTTTGTGCTTTTCATTCATTAAAGTGAAGGAGCGTTACAGTACATACCGATTGGAATTAGCTGGTACTGAGTTCATATTATGGAACCAGAGTAAACCAAACCGAAGAAGACAAAAGTAACGAGCAATAACAGAAATGAGCGAGTAAATTACCATCCAAATTAGAGACAACGAAGTTAAGGAATTCTACTATCTTGTAAGCGAAATAAAACATGACGGACGATACAAGGTGGTCAGGCTAGAATAGGCAAAGAATGTATTCCTAGTCAAAGGAAGCCTAGTATTATCAAACATCGGCATCAGTCGGAGGAAGTATAGTATGAGAAAGTATGTTTGGAACACAGCATTATATGATAGTGAAACATGAACTGTGAGAAAATCGGAAAAAAAGAGAATCAAAGCGTTTAAGATGTGGTGCGACATAGATGTTAAAAAATTAGGTGGATTGATAAGATAAAGACTGAGGATGAGATTTTCACTCTGCAGTGGAGTGTGCGCTGATATGAAACTTCCTGACAGATTAAAACTGTGTGCCAGGCCGAGACTCAAACTCGGGACCTTTGCCTTTCGCGGGCAAGTGCTCTATCATCTGAGCTACCCAAGCAGGACTCAAGCCCCGTCCTCACAGCCTTACTTCTACCAGTACCTCGTGTACTTTCCAAACTTTACAGAAGCTCTCCTGCGAACCTTGCAGAACTAGCACTCCTGAAAGAAAGGATATTGCGGAGACATGGCTTAGCCACAGCCTGGGGGATGTTTCCAGAAAGGCCGCGAAAGGCAAAGGTCCCGAGTTCGAGTCTCGGCCTGGCACACAGTTTTAATCTGTCAGGAAGTTTCAAAGACTGAGGAGGTTCTCCGGAGAATCGTCGAGGAAAGGAATATGTGGAAAACACTAACAAGATAAAGGAACAGGACAATAGGACATGTGTCAGGATATCAGGAAATAGCTTCCATGGTACTAGGGATAGCTGTACAGTATAAAAACTGTGGGGGAAGTCAGAGACTGGAGTACACCCAACAAGTATCTAAGGACGTTGGGTGCGACTTGAACAGATTGGCACAAGTGAGGAGTTCGTGGCGGGCCGCTTCGAACCAGTCAGGAGACTCTTAATGCCAGAAATTAATGGACGAATATTTCAGGAGGCTATAAAATTGTATGGTGCTTTATTAACATTAGTGTTAAATTTTTTTCTCTTTACTATTATTTTCACTTCTGCCTGACACTACATCCAGCATAAACCATAATCTGTTTTGAAAATTTTGCTCTTTGTGCGACACTACTTTTTTTCCTCCCCAACTAAACACCTGACCCTTCCTAGGGAATTAATGCTGTTTGCTGCATCCAGCCTCGAACCAGTATTATTGCGTTTCCTGTACAATGACGGCCGAATATGCGTCAGGCTTCTGCTTTTAACCAAGAAACTGGGTCTAATTTACAGTGTGCAATATATTGTCGTGTGGTGTTGTTGGTCAGTGGATAAGCGTAATTTTTCGCTTCTTTCACCTCTGAACGTGAGTTATTTAGGTGGAAAACGGCAAGCTGCGTCGTGATTCTGTATTCACATTAAAGTGTAGATCTTCCTATGACTATCTGGGTGCGTCAGTCCGAGAGTGAGAGGAAGTCAAGACTATACCACAGGCAGTAGGACCTCACTAGAAAAGTGCTCTTCACGTGAATTTTGGGAGACAGCGCAGTTTTACTTCCATACTCTAGAGTCTATTTTGTACCACCCAAGATACAGTGATCGGTGCAAACTGAACTAATTGATCTCTTGTAATTCAGTATTGAACCGTCTCCGATAGTGTAAAGTAGAAAAGATGTGCGAAGGCCTCACATGAATAAGGAAAAAGTTCAGAGTCAAATCGGTAAAATACAGAAGTATCTTAAAAAGTTCGGTTGGTGCTTACATATTGTACAGACGGATTAAGTGTGAAATGAAAAGGTGGTGGCAGAGTTGGTACAGTAGCTACAGCGTGACAATTATTGAAGTATATGAAATAAAAACGTCATAACTTCTGAACGGTTTGCGTTAGGGCGTTCAAAGTGCACGGTTGGCCGCGAGGCGTGATGGGAGTTAGTATGCACACGCGTGATTTGGTTTAGCGACGAAGCCCACTTTTATTTAGATGGGTTCGTCAAAAATACAACTGGCGCATTTGGGGGACTGAGAATCCGCATTTCGCAATCGAGAAGTTTCGCCCTCAGTTGGTGACTCTGTGATGTGCAGTGTCCAGTCACAGAATAATCGGTGCGATATTCCTTGATGGCACGGTGACTGCCGAACGATACGTGAAGGTTTTGGAAGATGATTTCGTCCTCATTATCCAAAGTGACCCATATTTCGACACGATGTGGGCTATCGAAGCAGGAGAGTGTTTCATGTACTGGAGGATCACTTTGGGTACCGCATTCTGGCTGGAGGTACCCAGAGGCCACTGGCTTGGCCCTCAGTTGGCCGTCATATTTTCCGGTGGCTATATTAAAGACAAGGTGTACAGCAATAACCCCAAAATCATTGTTGAGCTGAAAACAGCCATTCAAGAACTCATCAGCAGCATCGATGTTCAAAATGGGTCTGAGGCCATCAGTCGCCTAGAACTTAGAACTAATTAAACCTAACTAACCTAAGAACATCACACACATACATGCCCGAGGCAGGATTCGAACCTGCGACCGTAGCGGTCGCTCGGTTCCATACTGCAGCATCGATGTTCTGAGACTTCAGTGGCTCATGCAGAATTTCGCTATTCGTCTGCGCCACATCATCGCCAATGATGACAGTCCTATCGAACAAGTCACTATCTAAATCCGAATATTTGTAGTGACGTTTACATGTCGAATAAAGTAGTTTGTAATTAATTTACGTTTTTTTTCATATAGTTCAATAATTGTCACCCTCTAAGTTGTTGGAATGAATTTTCACTTTGCAGTAGAGAGTGATTTGTTTTGAAGGTTCATGGAAGATGAGAACTGTTTTCCGGAACTGGACTCGGTCCCAGAACTTCTCTTTTCGCGGGCTCTTACGCACTGAGCTGTCGAAATGCAACTCGCGAGCAGATTCGTCTCCGCAACTGCCTTTCTCCTAATTCCCGAATTTCCAGACTTACGAAAGTTTAGCTGGGCTAGCACTCATTAAAGGAAAACACATCGCACAGAAATAACTTACCCACAGGCGAAGGTGTTGTCTCCAGAGTCGTTTTCCACTGTACAGCACATACAGGACAATTTCTGTGAGCTTGGTATCCCGCCAGCAGCAGAGCGAGCACTCTGGCAGCCCGCTTCCTGGATCGGTTGGCGGGCTCTTTCCCGCGCCCGGAAGGCGGTAATTAATAATTAGGAGGCGCCGCGCGGACCACCCATAGCGGGATTAAAGCGCGCGGTCGATGGCGGCCGAGCTGCACGCAGCGGCTGCAGCAGAACCTCAGTCCAGAGGTCTGGCACGAACAGCCAATGACATACGCTGCTGCACATTAAAACTGCAACGCCAGAAACGATAGCAAGTAAGGAAATTTTACTTATTGTGCATATATTACAGTAGGAAAATCATAAGATTAAACGTATAGATGACTCCAGAGCATCAACGGTATGAAATGTAGTACATGTTGGGTGTTCGGAAATCCACGTTACATCTTCTAGGACTTTTAGAGCGGAGTTATTACGTAATACTGTGAATAGCAACCTGCCTCCGTAAATGTACCGTTTCCGTGCTACTGCCGTTTGAAAGCGTGTTTGCTTAGTAGCTTTGTTACAGGGTGGTCGTGGAGGGGGGGGGGAGGGGAGGTGCTTACGTCGGATCGGCCGGTGTCGTTTGACGTCTGTCCTACCTCTCTGTTAGAGAAACATGGTTCAGTACACGTTTGCAGAATACACGAACATGATACTTCTGTATGGAGGAGCTGTTCGTCGCCTTTATCGATATCGTTGTGCACAACGTCCGAGTCCATCGTATACCCTTTTCGCCACAAATACGCAACGGCTTCGACATACGGACACTTTCACGGCAGTAGGCGTGACTGAGGTGCTCCAAGGAGATGCCGAATCGGATGCGCCCGTATGCATCATCGAATAGAACCCCTCAGGGAGTACACAAGCAATGACGTCACCCAGTCCGACGTAAGTTCTCCCTAACATGACTATTCTGTTGCAATCGTACGTAACAAACATGTTTTCAAGCGACTGTAACACTGTACATTTGGTCATTTGCGAACATGCATTCCTGTTCAAAGTATTACGTACTCACTCCCCTCCATAAGTCGTAGAAGTTTGTAACAGGAACTTCCTAACGCCCTGTAGATCTGTCACCTCTCGGAATAGCCGCTTTAATACGGCAGCATATCCAGTAGAAATGAGCCTAGATGACAGATGCGGCTACGTCATTCCAAGCTGGTTTTGTTCTATGCTGGAGGTAGTGGCTAGTGAGTGGTGCCATGCGGTGGCCATATGGTTTCATTGGGTGACAGATCTGGAGAACGTGCTGGCTTCGTCCACAGTATCGAGGTAGGACGGGACAGCACAGGAAACATGCTGTCTTATGTTATCTTGTTACGAGGAACTCGAAGACAGGGCACAGCCACCAATCTTAACACGTCAAAAATGTAGTACCTGCTGCCAAAATACTCGCCTACCCAGAATAGAGGTGTTCGGGGTTATCCAGTGCCACTAAATACAGTCACGCACAGTGCTAGGCCACTTCCACAACCTCCCAACATGCGTTCGGATACATCCATCATATTACTGTACACAGAACTAGAACGTATCTGAACACATGACGTGGTGCCATTCCTCCTTCCACGGTTGTCTTTGGGCGCACCACAGTTAGCGCATCTCTCTCTTCTGCTGTGTCAACGGAAGCTGTATCAACGACCACTGTGCTGACAATACACGGTGCTCCAAATATCGTCTGGCGGCCTATATGGATGCTTGTCTTGCTTCAAACAAGCCTATTTCTTCAATCAAGGTACTTGACATGACTGTACGATCTTGCACTACCCAGTGAACAATATGTCACTCCTCTCGGGCGCTAGTCGCATGGGGTAGATACTTGTCTTACTACAAAAAAGTCCATTTCCTGGCTCAAGGTCCGCAGCATGACTGTACCAGGCTGCACAGTCCAACGAACAATATGAGACCTCTCGGGCCCTAGTCGCGTGAGTCCGTCGAAATCCTGTTTTTCTGTGACATTCGATGACCAGTACTGTGTAACCGCGAACAGCTGTATCGATAGACCATGAGCCAGTCACTGTCCAGTTCTGCACAGCACAGAGGCGGATCATGCGAAAGATGAGATCAATAGCAGATCGTATACGAATAAATAGAGGTTTATTACAATCAAATTTTGATTACTTCGCAACCACGCGTGACACAATATGAGCACAACATTAATTATGAATAGTTCCGCAATATACACTAGGATCGCTAATCACTTTCTTGCGCATACATATCATCGTGGATACTATCCTTCTCTGAGGGAAGAACAATTCTGTTTCACAATTTGTGCAGTCAGTCATATGAAAGGAAATTAGGGGAAGATTTTCCTCGCTACCCCTGGCTAGGAAATCCTCTTGATCTGAAAGTGGGCGGACTACAGTGGATGGAAGCCAAGTTCAGAGTAAAGGTAAAGTGAAGTTCCGCCATTAGCGCCATCGAATGCGGTACGGAGGGACATGTGATTAGCACATCGCTCTCCCGGTCGTTGCCGCTACTAGTCAATCATGCAGCTTCTCAGTCGACCTCGTGAGGCTGGTGCACCCCGGTCCAGTCCTTACACCAAAGAGAAATGCCTGGTAGTACCGGGAATCGAACCCTGGTCCCCCTCGCACGGCAGTCATCCACGCTGACGATTCAGTTGCAGATGCGGACCAAATTCCGAGTCTTCCGGTAAAATTGCATTAAAAGGAATAGATTCCGATGATTGGAAATATCTCCGTGCGTAGTGAGCATAATTTGCTGCAACGGTCGCAGGTTCGAATCTTGCCTCGGGTATGGATGTGTGTGATGTCCTTAGGTTAGTTGGGTTGAAGTAGTTCTAAATCTAGGGGACTGATGACCTCAGATGTTAAGTCCCATTGTGCTCGGAGCCATTTGAACCATTCTACTCTCCAACAGGAAACCATTGTTTTCATTACACGTGGTGGTTGGTCGACACCAAGGACCAGTTCGTAATATGGGGAAAATCGCTATGAACCCACGACAAAAATTAATACACAGCGCAAACTAATGCTAATAATAAATCACTGACAGCGATTACTCAGCTGAATAGTCAAGAATTTTTCAATGGAAGCATTCATGGGAAATCACTGAAGCTAACAAACAGGTATGTTGAAGGATAGAGACGGAAACAAAGTATGATTACAAGATATTTATTTCACTGAGGGTTAATCAATCAATAACAAGCCAAAAAGATGTCTGAGCACGTTGTAAAAATAAGCGATTGGTTCCCTAACCGTAATCTGCATTTAACCTTCATAAAGCAATTTCGACATACACAAAGAGTTTGCTCCGAAGAACAATGATATTCACAGATGGCCACCGGAGAGTGTTCAAAAAACGGCCAACGTTTTTATTTTTTTATTTTTATTTTTATTTTTATTTTTTATTTTTTTAGCATGGTTGGTTGGTTTCCGTTGCTCTATGAGTACCTAGGCAGTCACACGAAGTAAAAAGACGATAAAGCTCCGAATCGACAACGAGCTATACTACTGGAGGTCTGTAGAAAGTCCTATTGAAGAAGCGAATCTTTCTGACCGCTACCGGCGCATTCAAATTACACTCATCCACGCATATCCACTTTACAGTAATTAGTCAAGAAAAGATGAGGAAATGGTAGAGATTGCTAGTATCAAGATGAAATAAAGAAGTCGCTCGAACATTTTGTTTTCCAGTTATTTTATCAGACAACAGAACAGCATCTGTGAGAGATATTTATATGATAGCAAGAGACGATAATTAATAGAAATATGAAAGGGGTCCATAAGACATCTGCGTCACTATTACATAATGCATGTGCAGACTAGATATGGAGACTTCATTTCCATCCGAATTACACGACCCTTTCACAGCGAATGACTACAAATCAAATACAACCACAAAATATGATGAATAAAACGCGGGAGCGACAAGAAACTGAGTGGAAAAAGACACTCCTTATACAGGATGTAAGCTGTGTGATGAACTAGCAAGTAGTCGGCACATTGCGTACGCAGCTAGTAGTTGCATTTCCAGTGTAACAACAGTCTGCTTCAGAAATTCTTCATTTGCTCTTTGGATGAGAGAGGAAGACCATTTCGGCGTAATAGAAGTACTTCTGGCCGGCCAGGGTGGCTGGGCGGTTCTAGGCGCTACAGTCTGGAACCGCAGACAGATGACCTCAGTAGTTAAGTCCCATAGTGCTCAGAGCCATTTGAACCATTTTGAAGTACTTTTTAGTGGTACTGCAATATCTAGGGTGAGACTACTGGAAACGGAGTTCAGCTTGCCTAAGGCGAGAGGCATTCTGGCCGCGAAAATAAAACTCTTGCCGTTGCGCAGCGTTGTGAATGACAAAACGCTTTAAAGGGAGGTCCGTAAACTGCGTGCGCTGTTGCCAACTAGTTGCGTCCAGCTGGGCTCGTAATAAAATTTTATCCCGAGCAGAATTTTTTCCCGATTATCGGAAACCTGTCGCAGCTTTAACTTGGCGTGATTGCAGCCACAACAAACGTGCTCGCAATCTTTTCCAAGCATTTTTTTTTCCCAAAAATTTATCCACCGCCCGATTCAGTGAGCACTTTCTCCGTCGCATTGGTCTGATCAACAGTTTGTGCAGTCAGTGTAGCGTTACCTTCGAACTTTACGTTATTTTTTCCTGGGAACTCAAAGCGAAGCGCACGCACCCACCTTCACACACGCACACACACACACACACACACACACACACACCACACCACACCACACACTGACTCTCACTCAAACACACAAAAGCGCGTACGCTCCTGCAATTTTGCCGCATTAACCATATTCATCATTCGCAGTTTTCTTAGATGTAAAAGCAGTTTTCCGTCGACATAATTCTGCGACAATTTTACTGGACATTACATTGACAGCTAGTGATATGTGGAGCAGTGTGTAAGGCACGACAATGTAATTTTCGGATCGGCGTCATTCAGACCCATGACCGGCGAACCTGATTAATTTTTCCCCAGATTTCGATAAATCATTTCGGGCGAGTATTAGGGTTCTTTTCTTAAACAAGGCTATTGCCAGTTTTGTTTCCAGTGTCTAATCCTGTGAAGTCCAGCCACAAATTGGAGAGCCAACGCGTAGAAAACGTTTCTGGAGCTATGCACATTGTTTGACAGAAATTCAAAAGGTAGTGTTCACACAACAAGGAACTTTTTGCGGTGCTATATTACTTTGCGACTGCGCTTCACTTTATACCAGTAAATCTCCAAACCGCGATTCTAATAAGAATTGAACTTTCATGTACAAGGAGCGTACAGTAAGTAATGCAACACATATTTTTCTGCGCCAGTTTCGGTTGAAAAAATGCGAAAGTTTTTGTGATATAGCGTGGCATATTCCCCTTTCAGAAACCTATAGTTTCATGAAATTCCCAGTCGGTGGCGGTGCTATACGTAGTCTCCAAAATGGCGTCTGTAACGGAGGTCTGTTCGAAACTGAGCGCCGGAAAACCAGAAATTCGCAGATCTTCATAGGCGCTTGCAGAATGTCTGCGGAGACCTGGCAGTAAACAAAAGCACGGTGAGTCGATTCGTTAGGCGAAGCGTTTGTCTTAATCACTCGCCAGGATAGCCGAGAGCGCTAATGCGCTGCTTCCTGGACTCGGGTAGGCGCGCCGGCCCCGGATCGGATCCGCCCGGCGGATTAACGACGAGGGCCGGAATGCCGGCCACCCTGCATGTGGTTTTTAGGCGGTTTTCTACATCCCGCTAGGTGAATACCGGGCTGGTCCCAATGTTCCGCCTCAGTTACACGACTCGCAGACATTTGAAAACGTTCGCACTGTTTCATGACTTACACTAGACGCAGACAGCTGGGGTACACTACTTCCGTCCCGGGGCGTTCGGGGTGGCGGCAGGAAGGGCATCCGACCACCCTCTGCAATTGACACTGCCAAATCCGTCATGACAAAGCCGACCCCGCGTTGGAGCGGGGCAAAGGCCCGAGAAAGGAAAGGCGTTTGTCATCATTCCAAGAAGATTGCGCAGACCGGTCCGATCACCCGCGTTGCGTACTGGCCGCGCACAGCTGCGACTCTTGCAACGTTGTAACGTGCAGGCACCCTTAATCGAGTCCACAGCTCGTGGTCTAGTGGCTAGCGCTCCTGCCTCTGGATCACGGGGTCCCCAGTTCTATTCCCGGCAGGGTTTGAGATTTTCTCTGCCCGGGGACTGCGTGTTTGTGTTATCCTCATCATTTCATCATCATCATCATCATCATCATCATCATCATTCGTGTCAGTGGTTAGGCTGGATTGTTTTCGAAAATTGGGCGCAGATGACCCCGCAGTTGAGCGCCCCACAAACCAAACACCCTTAATCCAGATGATTGGCGGATCACGATCCAGCACTCAGCTGCTCAACTTGACCTCTCTACGGCGTATTTTATGGGTCTTTCTCCAAGTCAGTCGTTTCAGCTGTCTTTCTTTCCGTCGACTAGGCTTAAGTGCAGTCGCTTTTAACGTTTGAAAAATATGTAAAAATCTGCCAACCGGTTGCATAGGTTTTCGATATACCTTGACCAGGTTTCGTCACTTCTAAGGGTGACTTCATCAGAAGTTAAGGTAATTGCGTAAAATGAATATGTCAGATTAAATATCTTATCTAATGAAAGTTTACATTAATGTAAACGAATGTAAAACAAATAGTACTTACATGAAGAACATATCGTCAATGATGTACAGTGATTTAATAGCTGAGTTGCTCAAGTCATACATTAAAATAAAAGACATAATGTTCTTCAAAAAGTCAAACATTAAAACATAAGTAACACCAGTGTGGTGTGAGCAGACTGACTGTGTGCCAACTAGTCACGCTGCCAAGTAAACGTAATGTAGGGCGCACCACAAGCAACGTGAGCAAAACAATTTTGTATATTACACATTTTCTGAAGTAAATCATACTTATAGCTAATATAGCTTTTAACAAAAATTAATTTTACAAGTTATTGAGTAACATTTATAAATGAGCTTGAAACGGGATAAAATAGTACAAAGTTCGCTAAGTTTTACGTAGCACAGGTAGAACCAGAGTTAAATACGACTGGAATTACATACGTAATGTAGAACATCAGTTCATTATATGACACAAATTTTGAAAAGAAAGCTTGCATAACTAGGGAACAGAGGTCATCTGGTGTGTTAGTAATGAGCGTAACTTAACAGAGGTAAAATAATGTTTCTGAAAAGGAGGAGAGAACCTGGATTGTAAGTATCACAAAACTGAGAGCACTGGTTTAAAAGCATTAAAAAAATTTCTATTTCTCAACTGTACTTGTTCATTCAACATGTCATCTTTATTTGGTGTGTGCCTGAAAATTTCAAGTTCTTCCAAGACATAAAGTTTTCTCCCTTTCTTTTCTCTATGCAGAATTGTCATTTCGTTTAATTCTTTGGGGTTATGCCCTGTTATGAAAAGATGTTCTGCGAATGTTGAATTGTGCACATTATTGCCTTTTTTGCCTAAAAGATGTTCTTTGTATCTTACGTTGAAAGCTCTGCCTGTCTGTCCAATATAAACGTTTTTTTTTTTTTTTTTTTAGGTTGTGACATGGACGCGTATGACCCTAATTGTCTTTGCGCCCTGAAGCAAAACAAGCAAAACATTACACGATAGCAGTTGACGCTTTGCGAACCTTACTCGCTGAAGAAGGAACTTGTAGTGGATTAACCAGTGCAACGTTGAAAGGTTGCGTCTAAGAGGGATTTTGAAATGCAGACCTCACAAGATTTAGTATCGGCGAAGGTGGCGGAAAGACTTACAGCCTGTGTTCGTGACTCGTGGCAATTGTCGGCATCTGACGGTGAGAAACACGGAAGGATTCTCGTATTGGTTATTACGGAGAAGGCGCCGAAGACACTCTGCGGAAGGCCTCATTTCAGTGTTATTAACTGTCTGAGAACTTTCTCTGCCGCTCACTCGGACGTGAAAGCAGCACTCAGGCAATTGCGGGTGCGGCGCGTATCAAATGAGAACCAAATGAGTTACTGATAACCCGTTCACAAAAATTGGAGGTCCGTAAACAGTTTAGGTCTCTACGTTTATGTCTTTTCTTACGTTCATCGAAGAATAGGAAAAACAACAAACCCCTGACTTTCATATCCTTCTGTTTCGCTATAATCGTACACAAATAAAGAATACACTGCAGGATCACCTATTGCGTGGAGAGGGACGAAGAATAGAATGTATTCCTTACGTTATCACAGATAACTAAGAACATTACGACATGCTGACCACTTCAGGAGCCCTCCGGTTCCAATCTTCCGTGCCCGTCGGAGGTTCGAGTCCTCCTTCGGGCATTGGTGTGCGTGTGTGTTGTCCTTAGCGTAAGTCAGGTTAAGTTAGATTAATTCGTGTGTAAGCCAAGGACCGATGACCTCAGCAGTTTGGTCCCATAGTCCTTACCACAAATTTCTCAAATTTTTCAATCTTCTGTGGAGTTTTAGCGTTTCTCAGTATGTGCGGTATTTTCTCAAATTCAATTCCCCGTGAATACCCGATCAATTCTGGAGATACCAAATGTGTGATACGCTCCGTAAACTGGTTTTTCTATACATGGTGTAATGTTACATTGAACATAATTCCTGCCATTGCAGGTGTCATGGAATGAGGATTAAAGTTTTTATTATGCCAGAACGTGCAAAAAAACAAGCAGTGACGTATACTAGCTGTGTTTTGTTATTGGGTTTAACTTATCGCGAATGATGTATCGCTCTGTGATTGTTTATTGAAGTTCCATTCATTATATCCAAGGAATGTTTGTTGCTGATGTGTAACACCTTACGTTCTTCTTCGTGAGAGACAATTTCGTAAACACAGTATCAAGATCTATGGTTGTATGCAACACTTCACTCATTAACTGCACAGCATATTCCAGTCTGTCAACAAGTCCGTTGCACATACATTATTTTTAATGCTATCTATCTTTTTTGGTGTCGGGGCTCCGTGTGAGAACTGCTGGTGTCTAAACAGTATTTCCGCTAATTGCAGACAAAGCTTATAGAGACGTGTGATGGAGAAAATTCGCTGTTGCACAAATACTATATATATATATATCTCCATTCTTTCCCATTATAATCGTATGTCTACTGACGCTATCGGAAGTGCTATCGCACATTGTGTGTGTCTCTCCGGATCCATTCATTGACGAGTTACTACGTAACGTAATAAAATCATCTGATGACGATGACTTTAATGATACTACAGCAAGCTCCGCATTACGCGGCTGCGAAATATCCGCCTTACCTATTATAGGTGCATAGTTCAGCGAATTTACATGAAATGAAAGACGAAACTTCAAATATGCTGTTGTAATTCGAACGAATATTTTAGTTTAGAATACAGATCTATCATATTGAAGGCATAGGTGAAAATATCCGTGAGTGTTTGAACAGCAATGTCTATGAACCCGGATCCGAGCAGCGAAGTGACGCAGTTATAGTGGAGAAACTGTGTTCGGTAAAGGAAGGGAGGACGCCTTATCAAGCACTCAGAGACACTGAAATGCGTCGAACGGTTATTATGGTGTGCAGGACAAAACACGATTACTCTACTGATATTTTGACTCTCCGGAAAATGTGAACGGTCTTTAGGGAAAACGTAAATGAAAATATGAAAAAGAAGAAACTGAACGATAACTTTTTAAAAGGAACTGGAGGCATATGATACGGAATAACGGTTAACTTTAATTTTGTAAATAAGTTGTCTGTTAAGGACGACTGTAGAGGCGTTTCGAATGTGATATGAAGCATTTTTCATTAAGTACAGTAAATATCAATATCTGGTAAAAGATATGTATTTTGAGTTATACTTATTTTGCGTGTGTCCGGGAAATCTCGGGTCCCTACTAACGCGGATTTTGTTTGTGTGATCAGAAGCTGAAATACAAAACACGAGTACGGTACCAAAAGTCCTTTTCATGATGATAACTGCGCTTCTCTAAGAGAGTATTTTTAGTTTGAGTTATTAAACCTCTTTGCCACCACTGCTGGAAACACGAATTGCGCTATCTTTGTGAGGCGTAACGTGCAACTATTCTGTGGAAATAGAACAAGAAACGTACAAACCGTTTCAGAAAAATTTTCCGTGTTGTTATAATCTCATGTGCTCTACTCGTTTACACTCGCTAGATAGAGAAATGATTTATGCCGTCTCCAAGAGTAGACAGATGTAGGGCAGCGCGTGCCGGCCTTGTATTTTAGGTAAGTGCATTAATGTCCAACTTGGTCCCGGGCCCTGTGACAGCCTGAATTAATTTGGCTGTTGGCGCCGTTAGTTCGGCTTTAGTGGCTCCGACTGACGAATGGTGTCGCGCAAACTTAATGAAGACTTAATCAGGGACTTGGAGCACTTGCATAATTTAACTAGCAAACTTGGTGCGTAATTATTTGCGAGGAACGCTCGAGCACGCGGTTAAAACGTCTTTTTAATGCTCTTTACGTTTGTGGGAAAGAACGAGCATTAAGCTGCTCGAACGTTGCTCTCATATCGTGGTACACATGTAGTCGACTTCCGCGCCTAATCGTGATAGTGAAAGTTCGAATGAGCCCGGTATTCGTCTGCAAAGTTACGGAAGACGTTTCACCACCACCACCACCACCACCACCACCACCAGTATTTACGTCGAGGGTTAATTTTGTTTAGCTGTTCCGTCTTTAAGAATCTTGAAACCGACGTTCTCACCTGCTCTGTAGTATTCCCTACTACAGGTCATTCTTTCTTCATTATTAGACCATTTTTACCTGGTGTGGTTCAGTTTTTTTCCAGTACTCTGTAGCCTTTGTCTTGTATCTTCATTTCGGGCCTTCGAGAGAATAATTAATTATAGGTTAAAATATTTAATTTTCCTTTGGCAGATAGATACTGCCTATAGTAAAATTAAAGATACCTTTAGAGAAAAGAGAACCACTTGCATGAATATCAAGAGCTCAGATGGAAACCCAGTTCTAAGCAAAGAAGGGAAAGCAGAAAGGTAGGAGTATATAGAGGGTCTATATAAGGGTGATGTTCCTGAGGACAATATTATAGAAATGGAAGAGAATATAGATGAAGATGAATTAGGAGATAAGATACTGCGTGAAGAGTGTTCAAATGGTTCAAATGGCTCTGAGCACTATGGGACTCAACTGCTGAGGTCATTAGTCCCCTAGAACTTAGAACTAGTTAAACCTAACTAACCTAAGGACATCACAAACATCCATGCCCGAGGCAGGATTCGAACCTGCGACCGTAGCGGTCTTGCGGTTCCAGACTGCAGCGCCTTTAACCGCACGGCCACTTCGGCCGGCGTGAAGAGTGTGACAGAGCACTGAAAGACCTAAGTCAAAACAAGGCCCCGGGAGTAGACAACATTCCATTAGAACTACTGACAGCCTTGGGAGAGCCAGGCCTAACAATACTCTACCATCTGGTGAGCAAGATGTATGAGACAGGCGAAATACCCTCAGACTTCAAGAAGAATATAGTAATTCCAATCCCAACGAAAGTAGGTGTTGACAGAAGTCAAAATTACCGAACTATCAGTGTAATAAGCCACGGCTGCAAAATACTAACGCGAATTCTGTACAGACGAATGGAAAAACTAGTAGAAGCCGACCTCGGGGAAGATCAGTTTGGATTCCGTAGAAATGTTGGAACACGTTAGGCAATACTGACCCTACGACTTATCTTAGAAAAATAGATTAAGGAAAGGCAAACCTACGTTTCTAGCATTTGTAGATTTAGAGAAAGCTTTTGACAATGTGGACTGGAATACTCTCTTTCAAATTCTGAAGGCGGCAGGCGTAAAATACAGGGAGCGAAAGGCTATTTACAATTTGTACAGAAACCAGATGGCAGTTATAAGAGTCGAGGTGCATGAAAGGTAAGCAGTGGTTGGGAAGAGAGTGAGACAGGGTTGTAGCTTATCACCCATGTTATTCTATCTGTATATTGAGCAAGCAGTAAAGAAAACAAATGAAAAATTCGGAGTAGGAATTAAAATCGATAGAGAAGAAATAAAACTTCGAGGTTCGCCGATGACATTTGCAATTCTGTCAGAGACAGCAAAGGACCTGGAAGAGCAGCTGAACGGAATGGACAGTGTCATAAAAGGAGGATATATGATGAATATCAACAAAAGCAAAACGAGGATAATGGAATGTAGTCGAATTAGCCGGCCGGTGTGGCCGAGCGGTTCTAGGCGCTACAGTCTGGAACCGCGCGAACGCCACGGTCACAGGTTCGAATCCTGCCTCGGGCATGGATGTGTGTGATGTCCTTAGGTTAGTTAGGTTTAAGTAGTTCTAAGTTCTAGGGGACTGATGACCTCAGAAGTTAAGTCCCATAGTGCTCAGAGCTATTTGAACCATTTATAGTCGAATGAAATCGGGTGATGCTGCGGGAATTAGGTGAGGAAATGAGACGCTTAAAAGAAAATAACTGATGATTGTCGAAGTAGAGAGGATATAAAATGTAGACTGCCAATGGCAAGGAAAGCGTTTCTGAAGAAGAGAAATTTGTTAACATCGAGTGTAGATTTAAGTGTCAGGAAGTGGTTTCTGAAAGTATTTGTATGGAGCGTAGCCATGTGTGGAAGTGAAACGTGGACGATTTCTAGTTTGGACAATAAGCGAATAGAAGCTTTCGAAATGTGGTGCTACAGAAGAATGCTGAAGATTACATGGGTACATCACATAACTAATTCGGAGGTATTGAATAGGATTGGAGAGAAGAGAAGTTTGTGGCACAACTTGATTAGAAGAAGGGATCGGTTGGTAGGGCGTATTCTGAGGCATCAAGGGATCACCAATTTAGTGTTGGAGGGCAGCGTGGAGGGTAAAAATCGTAGAGGGAGACAAAGAGATGAATACACTAAACAGATTCAGAAGGATGTAGGTTGCAGTAGGTACTGGGAGATGAAAAAGTTTGTACAGGATAGAATAGCATGGAGAGCTGCATAAAACCAGTCTCAGGACTTAAGACCACAACAACAACAACAACAGATTAAAAGTTAAAGGCAGAGCCAACATTGTCATTTTAGTCTATTTACAAGTAAATGCACATTATGTTGGTGTAAAATCAGTGAATCTATCAGTTTCTCTTAAAAATCCACTCTAAGACAGAAAAAAGACGCACTACGGAGAAATTATCCGAATGGAGCGGAGATCGGTAGATGTGACGTACATGTAAAATTCGGATGATTTGTTCAAGAGAAAGAGCTTCAGAAATTGAGCTAGTCGATGACGTGTTGATCCACCTCTGGCCCTTATGCGAGCAGTTATTGGGCTTGGCATTGATTGACGGAGTTGTGGGGTGTCCTCCTGCGGGATATGTCGCCAAATGTCCACCTGGCGCGTTACATCTTCAAAAACCGAGTTAGTTGTAAGAGCCTGCCCATAATGCTACATACGTTTCCACTTAGGGAGAAATATGGCGACCTTTGGTCGAGGTAGGGGCGTCTCCAGAGACGTCGTCGTTGGTCATCGGATTTCAGTTCGAAATGGGACTGAAGACAGTTCTACTTCAATGAAATTCCAGGCCATGACCAGCGAAGACCAGTCTGGAGACGCCCGGGGCAGCAATGGGATACCGACGTGACTTTCACCCGTCATACGCCCCAACAACCGTAAGTGCCGGTCTGGAGTGCCATATCATTTCATAGCAGGACCAGTTTCGTTGTCATCCATGGCACCCTTACAGCACAGCTGTATATCGACGACATTCACGTCCCGTTTCGTTGCCCTTCATGGCAGGCCATCCTGTGCCCACATTTCAGCTAAGATAATGCCCGCCCGCACACGACGAGAGTCTCTACTGCTTGTCTTCGTAGATGCGAAACCCTGCATTGGCGAGGATAGTCGCGGGATCTCTCTCCAGTTGAGAATATTTGGAACATTCTGGGCTAGGCTCTCCAACCGGCTCGGTATTTTGACGATCTAAACAGCCAGTTGCACAGATTTTGATGTGATTTCTTCAGAAGGACATCCAACAACTCTATCAGTCAATGGCAAGCCGAATAAACGATTGCATATAGGTCAGAGGTGGACCAACGCGTTATCGACTTGCTCAGTTGGTGAAGAAGCTTCTCTTGAATACATCACCCAATTTTTTTTGAAATTATAATCATCTGTTCGTCTGTACATGTATATCACATCCACCGACTTCCGTTCCGTTCGGGTAACTCTTTCGTGGCGCGTTGTTTCTTTCGCTTAGAGTGTATTCACAGATTTACATTGCAACGTTTGTTACACTACGGTGATTTAATGTACATTTTATAAAGGAACTGTACGACCTGTTTAGAAGTAAGCGAGATGTGACGACAGTTCGTACCTCGCCTTCCTCACCGAGCGAGGTGGCGCAGTGTCTAGCACACTGGACTCGCATTCGGGAGGACGACGTTTCAATCCCGCGTCCGGCCATCCTGATTTAGGTTTTTCGTGATTCCTAAATCGCTCCAGGCAAATGCCGGGATAGTTCCTTTGAAAGGGCACGGCCGACTTCCTTCCCCGTCCTTCGCTAATCTGATGAGACCGATGACCTCGCTGCCTGGTCTTCTCCCCCAAACAACCCAACCCAACCATCGCTTTCCTCTGGCTTCTCATTGTTACATAAATGTTCAGATAAAATATCAGAAACTCGGTTCAGCGATTACGAATGCGAATAGCACCTTACGGAACGTACAGGGGACCCAGCGAATGAGTCGTTGCTTGCAGAATTAAATATCTCGATAACTAAGAGCGCAGACGAGTGCAACAAAAGGTGTAATTATTATGAAAAGTTTAAGAAATTGGTACATAAGTTATACGAAAGGTTCCAAATAGTTCGAAAAGGTCCTAACAGGTGGCACTGTATGCCGTGCAGCTCGTACTGTGTCATAGTGCATAATTAAATTCGCCCTCTGCAGGCAGTCTTTGCAACCACATCCCAATCTCTCTGATATGCCCATCACTCACAGTACGGAAGTGACGCAAGGGAACAATGAAATTTGCCGTAAAATACTGCGTAGTGTATCAACGGAAGTGGATTCAGAAACAGGCCGGCCGGTGTGGCCGTGCGGTTAAAGGCGCTTCAGTCTGGAACCGGGTGACCGCTACGGTCGCAGGTTCGAATCCTGCCTCGGGCATGGATGTGTGTGATGTCCTTAGGTTAGTTAGGTTTAATTAGTTCTAAGTTCTAGGCGACTGATGACCTCAGAAGTTGAGTCGCATAGTGCTCAGAGCCATTTGAACCATTTTTGATTCAGATACAACACAGATCGCCGACTCAAGCTTGGTAGAATACAGCAGTATCGCCTCACAAAGATAGTGGTTTTCAGTACCCCAAAATCGCCAGTTTTGTTTATTCCCGTCTCCATTTAGGTGGAAGTGTACTTCGTGTGTGAACCAGATATAACCAACATCAGATACTTCATTATCAGTCATTGTGAGACTCTGGTTCGCAAAGTCAGCCCTCTGTTACACAGAACGTACAGGTGTAGTACGCTGTGGCCCAGTATTTTCTGCGTGCTGGCACGCTTCAAACCATTCTCTGCTGCAATTCTTCGGACGAATCTCCTAAGATAGTTCCAGAAACCGTCGCAACGTTTTCAAGAGAAGTTACAGTTTACCTGTGGCCAACATTCCCCTCTAGATCGCCAGCGACGCTGCCTGTCCGTTGGAGTTTGGCGGAGAACTTGCCATTGGTTTTCCCATCGGACTCCTTTCGAACATTCAATCGTGTTTGAGAACTGCGTCTTGTTGCCATAGGTCTCTGTTTTAATCTGTCGTACTCTAGTATAAAAAAACACGTTTTTGAATGGATAATACGTGATTTCAACCGCTTCCTGCGGTATTCTAACCTCCTCCTCACGTTTCAACGGTGGAACTCACCGCTCTTGAGTTGCGGCACACTATCGGCCGTAGTGGCCGTGCGGTTGTAGGCGCTACAGTCTGGAGCTGAGCGGCCGCTACGGTCGCAGGTTCGAATCCTGCCTCGGATATGGATGTGTGTGATGTCCTTTGGTTAGTTAGGTTTAAGTAGTTCTAAGTTCTAGGCGACTGATGACCTCGGAAGTTAAGTCGCATAGTGCTCAGAGCCATTTGAACCATTTTGCGGCACACTATAGCCACTGCGTCTTACAGCGCCATTTGGTAACAGCTTTTCGAACCTCTTCGAAACCTCTGCATAACTTCAGCATTATATTATTAAAACTTTCACAATAAACGTACCGTTTGTCGCACTAACGATCTTAGTTCTCGAGATGTTTGATATCAGGGACTTCTTCGCTGGGCACACTGTGTCAAGAATGTGGCAGATTATGTTGTATTAAAATGTGGTCACGGTAGACTTCTTCTTTAGTCTGTCGAATGTGAATTACATGGTGCGACTGCAGCAGAAGTCAACGGCCTTGCCGCAGTGGTAACACCGTTTCCCGTCAGATCACCGAAGTTAGGCGCTGTCGGGCTGGGATGGGTGACCATCCGGTCTGCCGAGCGCTTTTCATTAACGGGGTGCGCTCAGCTCTTGTGTGGCAAACTGAGGAGCTTCTTGATTGAGAAGTAGCGGCTCTGGTCTCGGAAACTGACATACAACCGGGAGAGCTGTTGAAAGGTGGCTACACTGAGCCACAGCGCCAGAGATTGCGCCAAAGAGTTTCATTCCGCCGCCTCCACTGGCAGTGCTTGTCGAGAACTCGTAGTAGTCAGTGCTTGCTGAGATGGCGTAGTGAAAAGTTCTTGTCGAGAAGTCGTGGTGGAGAGTGCTTGTTGAGAGGTGGTAGTGAGTCGGTGTTGAGATGTTGTAGTAAGGAGTGATTGTTCCATGTTTTATGCAGTTGTTTGATGGGTAGACAGCAGATGTTGTTCGAATGGAAATATTGTAATGATCAGAGTGCTTTTCGTCAATATATATGAAGGTAAAATATTCCCTGTTTTTTCATTATTTCAGTGTCTTAAATAATGCGTCATTTCAGGTTCAGTCAACAAAGCATCTGGCTCGTGTTCTTGTATTAGAGTGTAATTCTGGTTTTCTTGCGCAATTATAGTATTTCTATTTTTTTAATTACTTCAGTATAAATGGTATTTAAAATTTCTTGTCTTATTGAAGAAGAACCGTGCCAGATGTGTACGCTGAATCATACTTCCACACACAGAACAGTTACACTTGTGCTTTGGTTTCGTACGTTTTATAGTTGCTGGGGACTTAATTAATTAATTGTGTTAATGGAAATTTTCTTTCATTCTTTGTTGTTATTCTATGCAGTCAGATTGCGTACTAAAATTAGTCAGGGCCAACCGTTTACGACACTTCGTAATCGGACAGACAACTACTAAAAATTAAAATTATTTGCATTTCATATTTATATAATTAAGCCCCCATGCACTGTGTGCTGACCACATGCCCCTCCATATCCGCATCCAGTGACGCCTGTGCCCTGAGGATGACACGGTGGCCGGTCGGTACCTTTGGGCCTTCATGGCCTGTTCGGGAGGTGTGGCCTATATGGCTGGTGAACCACAACATTATAATCAGTGCCCACCGCGAGACTGAGTCCCGTAAGTTGGCACTGTGAGCACGTCACGTACTAACAAACGTATATAAGCGGAGTACAGACGACTGGGGTATCATTACAGTGACGACACGACACAGAAGAAAGACTAGCCCTGGCGCAAACTTACTGTCAGAGTGTGCCGGCGTACCGCACAGGTTAAAGTGCCCTGCAAAATTGTAAACATTCATTTCCTCCAAAAAGTAAACTTATAACTGATACGATATTCTGAGCTACGACCAGGTGCCGTGATCTATAGCGCATTCCTACATGATATGCAGACTCCCATCTCACTCACATGAACTGAGCCTGGAGAGTCGATTTGCGAGTGACGCGCGCTGTCAGGTTTTATTTGTTTATTTCCGCTGACAAATGAAGCGGCGCAGCTGAGTACATGCCGATTAATTTGTCCTGGAATTAGCTGAGTTGACATCCGATGCAGTGCGCGTGACAAAACCAATTTCAGCGGCTGCAATCACAAGCAGTTGTTCGTGCGCTGTACTTTTTAATATCGCCTGTAACGCTGTTGCTGTACGCCTCTGGCGTCACTAGCAGAGCGCGGAGGCGGAGGATGGGCGATCAGATTAACGTAACATGTTATAACATTATTCAAGGAGAGATGGTGCCGTGCTGCGCATTACGCAACGCCATAGACGACATTCGCTAAGAAAATAGAAATGAGGGGAGATACATGTCAGGTATGTGTGAATGAGTGGACTAGTGGGTAAATGCTACGCTCTAAATCCAAGGTCTGTGATTCTATCCCCTGTAGGTTGTAGCATTTTTACTGTCACCTAGTGCTTCTTTCACCTCTGACATTAATTTTGTCATTATCATCTTCATTTCCAGTTTTGGTTTAGGCTGTTTCAATTTTAAGCAGATTGCAACTGATCTTTCCATCTCTTCTTAGGACGCCTAACATTTCTTTTACTTTGCATATTATTGCGTTTACGTGCTATTGTAGGTATTCGTTCTACTGTGCGGCTGATCCCAGCGGAGGTTCGAGTGCTCCCTCGGGCATGGGTGTGTGTGTTTGTCCTTAGGATAATTTAGGTTAAGTAGTGTGTAAGCTTAGGGTCTGATGATCGTAGCAGTTAAGTCCCGTAAGATTTCGCACAAATTCGAACATTTTTGTATTCGTTCTCCTGGTATCCTTTGAATATATTCATGACATTTCTTTCTATACTCCTCTATTTTCTGAAGCATGCTTTTCACACCGCTTCATGCTCTATTTTTTATCCGATTTGTGCGTTTGTAGCCAGCTAGAGGTCTTAGGAGTCTCATCTCTGCTACCTTAACCCTCCTTCCTTGACTGTCAGAGTCCAAGTCTCTGACCCATACATTAGATCTGGCACTGCCATCACACTACAAAAATTTAGTACCGTCTCTTTGTAATTTTTTTATGACAGTGCGATTTATAGCACGTACAAGCTGCAGGAATTTTTGCAGTTTGTGTTCTTGTCGTTGTGAGTGATATGTGGGACCTCATATCACAGGTATTTAAAGTTGTTTACGAGTTTTAGCGGTTGATCATCAATTATTATTTTTTCTCTTAAATGCTCCTTGCCATGGAATGGCATTATCTTAATTTCACTTTTCGATATTGTCGTATTATAATCATTTGCCACCTTGTTCAAGAACAATTTCCTCTCTCTATCTTCTGAGTCCGCTAAGATTATTTCGTCATTTGCAAACAGGAGTGTATTCACAACTTTATTATTAAGCTTATGATGGTGCACTATTTTGTTCTGGTATGTCTTTATGACGTCGTCTATGTGTATATTAAATAATGTGGATGATGAAGGATACGCTTGTCTCACTCCTTGACAGATGTTTCTCGCAAACGGACTTCTTTTTCTGTCTCCGCTTTTGTTGTGTCTATGCAAAGTCTGAATTACACTTATTAGATTCTGGGGTACACTATTCTTTCCATAAATTTCCCATAATTTAACTCTGTTAACTTTATCAAAAGCTTTCCAATAGTGAATAAAGCTTATGTATGTGGGCTGATCGTATTCAATATGTTTTTTAGTGATTTGACATACTGGAGAAACTCTGTGTAAACAAGACCTTCCCATCTGAAACCCATTCTGTTGTTCTGTAATAAATGTTTCCGAAATATCTGTAGTCTGTTTGTTATTAGTTTTGCATATATCTTGTATCCAGAGTTCAGAAGACTTAACACCTCGATGGTTGCCACATTTCCTGCGATCCCCCTTCTTAAATAATGGGATAACAACTGCTGTTTGCTTGTCCTCTGTTATATTGCTGTATTTCCAACAAGTATTTACAAAACTCAATAGTTTCGTTAGTAATGATTCCGAAGCACGTTTAAATAATTCCACAGTTTACGTAATTCCACACTCAGGTTGTCTTCCCCTGGAGCGATTCTGTTTTTAGATGTTTTAACACAACCTTCAGTTCTGCCATTGATACAAGATGAACGTGCTCGTCGCTAACTGCAGTTTCAAATTTTCCTCATTACCTGTCCATACATTTTTGGAAATAAATCGAAGCATTCAGTTTCTGAAATGGGGTTAATTTGAACCATATCTCTTTCATCTTTATTAATTTCTTTCACCATCCTATAGGGTATAGTTTGTTTCCCATTTGTTCACAAGCTACATGCTGCAGTAAAAAATCTATGTTTTGCCTTCCTTCATTTCTCTTCCAGTTGTACCGTAGTTCTTCTAGTGGCTGTTTCATGAGAGTCCTCGCAGAAAGAAGGATGATACGAAGAAGATTCAGGGACAGGACCGAAATCTGGAGCCGGAAGTTCGATGAACAATTCGCTGGTATTGTTTAAATATTATGTAAATTGAATGTGGAGGGGGAGAAGAAAAGGAAGCGAAAGAACTAATAATATTCGCTACACTGGGACTTTACGCGGTATCAGTGACGACGATTGAAAATGTGTGCCCGACCGGGATTCGAAGCCGGTGTCTCGTGCTTATTAGGCATTTGCGTTAACCACGGCGCCTTGCGCCAGGTATCCCTAGTACCCATCCATGTCCTCCAGGCTCGCTAATTTTAGATTCCCGCTGGAGGTCGGAAGTAAATGTGCATCGCCAGTGCAGGTTGTGAATTCATTGCCTACCGACGTGAATCATTTATATGAAAGCGTGATGTCTGTTCTGCAAGTTGTTATCTTCTTCTGCCCGGCAATATTGTTAACACTTTGCCGTGCGCACGTCTCGTACAAATTTACTCGCTTGGCGCCGGCAGCGCTAATTCGAATTACTTGGCTTGTCGTCGGCCGCTTGTCACCTTTCCGTTGATGACAAGCTTCAAACACATTGACTTTTGCGAGCTTTAATTTTCCGGAAATCCTCGGTTTTGGCGTATCGTTCCACAAACGCGAATTTTCTTTTCAAGCAACCTCTCTGAAAGTTCTACACTGTTATAATAATTATTCATGCAGAGGTGATGCCACTTTCCATCAGAAGGTGTGAATAGTTCCATCGCTGTTTTTGCTAAAGGCTGTCCAGTGTCGGCATATATCTTGAATGAGGAAATGTATGCTGTAATCTAATCACACAGCATCCGAATGAGTATGCCGTATTTTGTAATTTTCGACGGATTGTATACTTTAAAATTTAATCGTCCACGCCACGGTATCATTCCTTCATCAGTTGTTTTCACTTAGATTAAACGTTTCTTTAAACTTTTTGGAAAAATAATCAATTACGAATTGCACTTTGAGAAGCCGGTCGGCGTTATCCGGTTTATTGTTGCTGTCGGAAAAATGTAAAAATGATAGTATTTGTCTGACTCGGTTGCGAGACATCGTTTTGCGAAATATCGGTGTGTCTGTCAACGGATTCGTTGAGCAATAATCATCGCTCCTTGCTTTTTTTACAGTTCCCATAAGGATAACAACCATTTTCTAAGTTCGGGTCCCGTAACGTCGACAAATTTAGTATTTTGTTAATCCAGTTTCCTTCTATTGCAATTTTGACTGTAGCACTTGTTGGTTTCGTTGCTAATATATTCAAATAGATCGCTCCCAATATATAATTGTACGATATCCTCGACGCTCTGTGTATCTCTGGGAAATATGTTTGGACCCGGGGATCCTTCAAATTTATTATTGATCCTCGGCAAATCACTCCCTTCTTCGTCTGATTCCGCCGAATCAGTTGGCAACCATAGCGTTCGCCGAATTATTCTTGGACGTATTTCACTATCCTCCTACGATTCCGCTTCACTTTCATTTTTTTGATATCCGATGTCTTCTTCCCAATCGGCCAAGTCGTCCGGAGCGTCAGACAAGACCGCGCATTCATCGTAAGTAATCCTATTGTCTCTTTCGTCCGCCATGATGGAAGTGCACAAGTACTTGTAAAAACAAAAAAACTTGTTGTCGTGTGTAACTTACTGTTACCTAAACAAAACACCAACAGAATGCAAGAGATACTAAAGTGTTGTCGCCGGCCTCTGAGCGATACTATGCACACGACACCACTATGGTATCGCTGGCCGTTGACCGCTATATCGCACACGACACCACTGTGATGTCGTCGCACGGTATAGTGTTAACAGCGGTTTTAGAAGTTGCGGTATGAAGTACGATGGTGTGCGTCGAGGCGCGGGGTTAGGTCTGGCAGAAACGGCGGCAGGGGATTGGCAGATCCTATTAGTGGCCCGCCGGGAAGACTCGCAAAGGCCAGCGCGGCGTGCCCCAGAGAGCGTAGCAAGAAGCGAGGAGAATGGCCGGCGTGCGCGCCTTCGTGGCCGTGTGAGCACGCGACAGATATCGATCGCCGGCAGTCTGCGACGCGACAGTCGTGTGCTCTGACCTTTACCCACTCCACACGGCGACTGCCCCCTCCCCGGCCTACAAAACACTGTGCTCTGCGGCCTTTGCGACGTCCCTGAACGATTTAGCGTGGACTCGTAGCTGAAATCACCACACGACACGGCTACGTGCGGGAATAGTAGGGTATTGCGGAAATACTATTACAAGAGCGTATTGTAGTCATTCCGCGAGGAGGCATCGTATTTTCGAAGCGCCCTTTACGTCAGTTTTCTTCCGAACGCCAATTCCGGCGTTCGCCTGCTGTACTAATAAACGTTTAATATTTGACGTGAGTGGTGTGTCCCGCATTTTGAGGGAACCAGGACAATGGGTTAACTAATTCGAAGAAGATATATTAATCTACAAAAATAGAAATGTAAATGTTCGTTTTTTCATAACTTTAAATCTCCGAAAATTCTTCACCTATTCCTTCGAAGTTTTGGCACAACATTCGCCAAGTCTCTGGTGCCATTGTTAGATCGGCTACTGCTGCTACAATGGCAAGTTATCAATACGTGGTGTTATAGTCGGCGCACGAGCGGTGGGAAACGGCATCTCCGAGGTAGCGATGAAGTGGGGATTTTCCCATACGGCGTTTCCACGAGTGTCCCTTGAATGTTAGGAATCCGTAAAACATCAAATCTCCGACATTGCTGCGACCGGAAAAAGATCCTGCAAGAACCAGTCCAACGACGGCTGAAGAGAATGCAGACTTCAGTGCTGGACCATCAACAAGTGTCAGCGTGTGAGCCATTCAAAGAAACATCATGGACATGGACTTTCGGAGCCAAAGGCCCTCTCGTATACCCTTGATGAGTGCACGACACAAAGCTTTACGCCGCGTCTTGGCCCGTGAACGCCGACATTGGACTAATGTTGCCTGGTCGGACGAGTCTCGTTTCAAATTGTACCGAGCGAATGGACGTGTACGGGTATGAAGACAACCTCATGTATTCATGGACACTGCATGTCAGCAGGGGACAGTTCAAGCTGGCTCTGAAATGGCGTGGGGCGTGTGCAGTTGCAGTTGAAGTTATATGGGGCCCCTGATACAGCAAGATATGACTCTGATAGGTGACAGGTACGTAAGCATCGTGTCCGATTACCTGCATCCATTCATGTCCATGGTGCTTTCCGACGGACTTCGGCGATTCCACCAGGACAATGCGACACCCCAGACGTCTGGAATTCCTACAGAGTGGCTCCAGGAACACACTTCTGAGTTTAAACACTTCCGCTGACCACCAAACTCCCAAAAAATTAACATTATTGAGCATATCTGGGATGCCTTGCAACATGCTGTTCAGAAGAGATCTCCATCCTCTCGTACACTTGCCGATTTATGGACAGCCCGGCAGGATTCATGGCGTCAGTTCCCGCCAGCACTATTTCAGACGTTACTCGAGTCCATGTCACGTCGTGCTGCGGCACTTCTGCGTACTCGCGGGGTTCCTACGCGATATTAGCAGATGTATTAGTTTGTTCGACTCTTCAGTGTCTTTTGCACAAGCAAACTTTTACAACTGTATAAACAAAAATATAAATCTTCTTCACCGATTGCTTTGAAATTTTTATTCAACCTTGTATGTACGTCTACATGACTCATCTCCAATTCACACTTAAGTATCTGGCAAAAGGTTCTTTGAACACCATTAGACTGTTTTGTTTCCGTTACAGTCTCTAAGAT